>NW_024733231.1:3410523-3453023 GCF_018991925.1 Homarus americanus
GTGGTGTGGGTGTCAGGTAGGTGGTGGGGTGTCAGGTGGTTTGGGTGTCTGGTAGGTGGAGTAGGTGTCAGGTAGGTGGAGTAGGTGTCAGGTAGGTGGTGTGGATGTCTCTGGTAGGTGGTGTGGGTGTCAGGTAGGTGGTGTGGGTGAGCTATATTCCTGACTACCTCTTGACCTATGTTAATAATTTTCTATAAAATTGGTTTAAAATGTTACGAAGAAATCGATTAAAATTTCCTCATAAATCCGAGTTGAAACGAGATATGAGAGATAGGATTAACATACACTTAAACATACACACTGTAGACATAAACATATACATACATACATACATACATACATACATACATACATACATACATACATACAATTAGACTTGCTTAAATAAACTAGATTTAGGAAAGTCTATTTAATTCGTTTTGTCAATAGTTTAAAAAAATATATATACAGAAAATGTTATTGTTATTTTGCGATTTTTTTTACCATATTTATTGAAAACTTTTAAATATTTCTGTTGATTTATTTTGTTAAATCCATGAGCCAAAACGAATGCCAGACTGTGATATAAAACAGTGCCTGGCGTAACGGTGCGTCTCACTGTGAAAGTTACGCCAGACGAACGATCGCTCGCCTGCTTCCATTGGGGCTATTTTTTCAGTTATCAAAATTATCTCTGTTAGATTACTATTGCCTCGGGAATGTTTTAGTGAGTGTGGGAATATATGTAAATTCCTTAAACCCATCTGTTTTAGGGGTTTAGTTTCGGATAATGATTTTTTAGGTTAGGATAAGGGGTTTTAGGATAGGATAGGTGTTTTTAGGTTAGAATAAAGGGATTTTAGGTTAGGATAGGTGTTTTTTAGGTTAGGATAGGTATTTTTTTAGGTTAGGATAAGGGGATTTTAGGTTAGGATACGGGATTTTTAGGTTAGGATAAGGGGTTTTAGGATAGGATAGGTGTTTTTGTGTTTAGATATGGATATATAAATAAACCCTACATAGCGAAAGTTATATACATTCATGCAAGTCTCATTTTACTACATAATCAAATTGTACCTGCTAAAATACATAGAAAGCTAAGACCTCCTGAGCTATGTAGCTCAGTAATGGATCATATGCCTCAGCTAAATGCTTATTGTGAGAAATCCCAGTTATATTATGTACCAAAGGTATTTCAATAATTCAGAAATATTGTTTAATAACATATAGGATTTTCGACCATATATCATGTTTATATTGACGTTATAGGATTTTCCCACCATATATTAATAGATTTTCGACCATATTTCATGTTTATATAGACGTTATAGGATTTTCCACCATATATCATGTTTATATATTGACATTATAGGATTTTCGACCATATTTCATGTTTATATAGACGTTATAGGATTTTCGACCATATATCATGTTTATATATTGACGTTAGTGTGAAAATTGATTAAAATCGAATTGTTAACCCCAGCAGTTGACGTTAGGTACAGTAGTGCGGCCAGGACTTGAGTATCGTGTACAAGTAATGAGTTTTATATTCTGTAATAACTTGCATGTAAGTGTTGGTAGCTGGTGTTACTTTGCATATATATGAGAGGCAGGCAGGTGAACCATGGCCCAGGCTGTCTCTCTCTCTCTCTCTCTGTCTCTCTCTCTCTCATAGATTAGAGAGAGAGAGAGAAAGTGAGAGAGTAAACACAAATAAAGAGAAACAGAGGGTCGAGTTGGAGGCGAGCAGATAGGTGGATATTAAATACGTTGGTTTTATTAGTGCCTATTGGGAAGGAAGGGGGAGAGGGAAGGGGTGATGGAAGGGGAGAAGGAAGGGGGAGAGGGAAGGGGTGATGGAAGGGGAGAAGGAAGGGGAGGGAGAGGTACAGAGGGTATAGATGCCAACGTAATTGTTAATATTAGTAGAGGGAGGAAAGTTGTATCTGGCTTATACCCTCTGTGGATGAGTCCTTGATTTTGACATTTTATTTTCAGAGGGGGTAAATTGTTGTCATGGGTTAAAGTATTGTTGTCATGGGTTAAAGTATTGTTGTCATGGGTTAAAGCATTGTTCTCATGGGTTAAAGCATTGTTCTCATGGGTTAAATCAACTTCCACAAGGGGTTAAATCACCATACTCAAAGTTAAACCACAGTCTTAATTTAACTTTACCTATAGCCTGATTTCGACATACGATCCCTTGAGAATACTGTACACACCACACTCTAGTCTGACACAGGTTATAATATACTAACTAGGTAAGGTAACTGGGTGTAGTACCTTAGGGCTGAAAATGGCGTAATTTAACCTCAGGTGGGATGAGGTGTCGGAGCCAAGGATTCACCGTGATTAAAACAGGAAGTTGGTGTTTTTTTTTTTTTATTGTTTATGAGTTTGTGAGGTGAGGTGTACAGGAGTTAATATATTACCTGGTATTTATTGATGTTTTATACACGAGGCCAATTGTGTGTGTGTGTGTGTGTGTGTGTGTGTGTGTCATTATTATTCACGTGATCTTCTATACAATATTGGTAATTTTTAGAATGTAGAATTATACAAGAAAATTCATACAACGAAATACAAAACGGAATACATAATACTGTACAAAACCCTAATACAGTATACATAAACAGCAGGTGAGAGATACAGGAAGTGGAGTTAGATGTGTTGGTTAGGTTAAGTTTAAGTTAAGGCCTGTCAGAACTACTACTCATTAGACCTATAACCATTACTCTCAAACTACGTCTTAATGATCCGTGCTGTCTAAGTCTTGGTAATTAGTACCCTTTGTGTATCAACAGCCTGCTGGGTCATTAGTCATACCAGATAAGGGGGGGGTTAATTAGTGTCATAGTGTATCAGTAATTAATGATAATGTTATCTCTCACACCTGACCTCTGAAATATTTGTAATATAGGGTAATATCTCACCTGTTATTTCGTCAACCAATTATATGATGACAGGTAGATAGTTAATTAAATCATACTTGAAGATTAGACATCCCAGCTTATTTCACCTAACCTAACCTTACCTCACCTCACCTCACCTCACCTCACCTCACCTCACCTCACCTCACCTTACCTTACCTTACCTAACCTAACCTAACCTAACCTAACCTAACCTAACCTAACCTAACCTAACCTAATCTAGCCTCATCCTCCCAGGTAGCGTTAGGTATAATTTATTAACCTCCAGGTGATATAAACTAGGGTGCTTAATCTTCAGGTGGTCCAATGACTTTAATTTAGCGTACACCAGCATTGCAATTTTCTTCTTTTGTTTTCACCATTGTTTACCAACCTGCCCTGCAAACAATAGAGGCTCCCGGTGCTTTTAAAGTTGTTTGTTTGTTGTTGTTTACCTGTCTATAATCTTCAGTAAAGGTGGGCGACTTCAAAGGCAGCTGGTCCTGTGTGTAGTACAGAACCTGGGTATATTGCTTCTTTCTTGTTGGTCTTATCTGTAAAATACCTGTTTGTTATCACCTTGTTTTTGTAATAACTTGTGCGTATGGTTTTTATTACGGTTTTATTATGTATTTTTGTATGTCCAATTTTTTTTTTTCATTCTTGTGGTTCGTTTGTCCTAAATTACTCTGTTAATTTAATTGTCAGTGAACACATACTAAAATAAATCCTTTTTCATTTAGTGTGTGTGTGTGTGTGTGTGTGTGTGTGTGTGTGTGTGTGTGTGTGTGTGTGTGTGTGTGTGTGTGTGTGTGTGTGTGTGTGTGTGTGTGTGTGTGTGTGTGTGTGTGTGTGTGTGTGTGTGTGTGTGTGTGTGTGTGTGTGTGTGTGTTTAATTATCCAAGAACGTAACTAAATAATCTCTTCTTTTCCAGGTATGTGTGTCACTTACTGGAGGTTAACCTTAAGTCTTAACTCCTCGAGGGTGAGTTTGAGGTGTCCAGGTGTGTAGTGGTGAAGAAATAACTCGATGATTATTCAACTTTAAGGGGCGGGCGGGCGGGCGAATGTGTCTTTGGGAGTAAGGGGGAAATCCAGTCATTACCCTGGGATCGAAACTGTGTCCCTTCATTTCTCAAACGAACTCTTCACAACTGAGCCAGTGTGAAAAAAAAAGAGGCAGAATCACGCAACCGAGACGTATTTTGACACACACACACACACACACACACACACACACACACACACACACACAACGAGGAAAGATAAAAAGATATCCAAAGAAGTTTGTTGTGGTGGTGATGGTGAGGTGTTGTGGTGGTGATGGTGAAGTGTTGTGGTGGTGGTGTGTGGTGGTGAGGGGAGGTGAGAGGGCAAAGATAGTGGTGATGGAGGAGGGAAGAGAAGAGAGGAAAGATGGAGGTGGGAAATGTGAGGGATAGTTGTGATGAAAAAAGGGGAGGAGGGAACAAAAGATAACGAGGGGAGATAAGAGGAAACGGGGAAAGATAAAAGAGAGGAGGAGAAGGCAGGGAAAGAGAGGAATGAAGAGTGAATGGGGATGATTTTTTCCCCGCATTTCTCTTATGTTTTCCTGTGTATCCTTAAGTTTCCTTTATTTTCGTCTGTTTTTGCTTATTTTCGTCTGTTTTTGCTTATTTTCGTCTGTTTTTGCTTATTTTCGTCTGTTTTTGCTTATTTTCGTCTGTTTTTGCTTATTTTCGTCTGTTTTTGCTTATTTTCGTCTGTTTTTGCTTATTTTTGTCTGTTTTTGCTCATTTTCGTCTGTTTTTGCTTATTTTTGTCTGTTTTTGCTTATTTTCGTCTGTTTTTGCTTATTTTCGTCTGTTTTTGCTTATTTTCGTCTGTTTTTGCTTATTTTCGTCTGTTTTTGCTTATTTTCGTCTGTTTTTGCTTATTTTCGTCTGTTTAAGCTTATTTTCGTACAGTGGCGTCGGAAGTATTCGTGATGGCAGTAATGGCGACGGACGAGGGTAGTGGCGTTGGAAGTAGTGGTGACGGACGGGAGTAGTGGCGTCAGAAGTAATGGTGACGTGGATAGTGACGTCAGAAGTAGTGATGACTGGTTTAGTGGCGTCAAAAGTAGTGGTGACGGAGGGGGAGGTGGCAAAGGTAGTGGTGCCAGGAGGAGGAGGAGGAGGAGGGAGTGGTGTGATCAGTCAAGACCTCGTTACTCAGGCTAAAGGAAGGCGCCCCTCTCCTCCAGAAGCCAAGGGTATCCAGATCTTGCCTTAATGAATACTAAGTGATAGACCCTGACGACTGTGGTAGCTGCTGAGGATAGGGAAGGTGTAGGATGGATAGATAGGGTTATGGAGGATGGGTAGATAGGGTTATGGAGGGTGGATAGATAGGGTTATGGAGGGTGGATAGATAGGGTAGGACGTTGTAGTCTAGTGAATGAGCCAGACATGATCTTACACTGCCATAAGCTGCCACTCACTGGATTATCAAACCACTAGTCATGTCACATATTAATGCTCAGTCACATTAAACTACCCATTAGACCACAACAGATATCTCAAGTCATGGCTATAAATGTGTAAGAACAGGATATATATTTTCCATAGCCTTCGTGTGATTCAGAAAAACCCTCGTCGTTGGAGCCTGTAAATATAAATTGTCTGGCAAGTAGGATCCGTTTCTGGCATGTTCGTCTGTTTTCTTAAATTGGCTGCCATATAGAGGATCAAATACTAACAGATGTAGTTAGAATCTTTATTTGTCGGATGGAATATAAAGGAGACAAGGTAGTGGATTTATAAACCCCTCTTGTGGCGATAAAGATAAAAAAAACTCATATAAAGTGATCTAGGACCTTACAAGAATACCCAGTAAGAGATTCGAGTAGTTTATAGTAGACTCAATGACTTTATAACCTCCGTCTATAATCATAAGTAATGTTAAGTACTATTAAGTGGTGTTAGAATGTGTTTGAAGTTGATTAGATCGTCTTAGTGGAGATGAAGTTACACAGATAGAACTCGAACACCTCTCTTTGGTGTTAACTGTGTGATCAAACACCATTAAAGGGAATTAGGACTATTCTGGTTTTAAGGTACATAGGATCAAAGAGTTCGAGAGCAGATTAGAACCTGTGTGAGTCGTCTTATGGAGGATTAAACTCTGATACACTGAAGGGTTAACAGTCCACCTTGGAGATCCTAATTAAGATCAAATACCATTAATTGGATTGAGAACACTTGCTGGCGTCGATAAGGGAGATCAAGAGACAAAGTAAACTGGAACGGTTTTTTTAAGTGTCATATAAACGATAAATACACACACACACACACACACACACACACACACATGATGGCTACCAGGGGTCTATTTCTACACAACTTAAATCTTATATAAAAATAAAAAAATAATTACCATGATTATTCACATTATTAAAATCATCGTCATTAATTTAGGCAATAATTATAAAGTCATCTTTAATAAGTGAAGCATTGGCGTGAAGTTTAATGAAATGTGAAATGACGTTAAGGGCGAGTTTTCCCCTACCCCTCTCTGACCCTCTAGTGACATCATCATCCCCAGTGACATCAGACGATACTTTTTTACACCAACTTTCATATAATTTTTGTAAAAGTTTGTAAAGTGGATTATTAATTTGGTGGTGGCGTGAAGTGAAGCTGTTTGTTTAACGTGTTACTTGAACTGGTAGGCGTTACGTAGATGGTGTTTTTGTTACTTGTGGAGTGGTTTATAAGTTAGTTGACTCTCTCTCTCTCTCTCCCTTTCCCTTTCCTTTCTCAACCCCTTTTACCTTCAACCTTTTCCACTCCTTTCACATCCTTCTCTATTTCCCCATCCTTTATTTCCTATCCATAATCCACTATCCCCTACCCTCTACCCCCTACCCCCTACCCCCTACTCTCACACCCCTTCCCCCCCACCTCCTCCCCCTTCCCTTTTACCGTCTGTTGTCTAGACTGCTCCGTGACGTTCACTAAGTATTTGTTTTGACGGGCGACGCGACGGTGAGGAGGGAAACAGCTTACCCTGGGGAGGTAGGGTGACGGTGAGGGGGTGTGGGGAGGATAGCTTGAGGGGGAGATAAGGGGTGTGGGTGGGGGAGAACTTGTGGGGAGATGAGAGTAGACTGTTCAAGGTGTGGGGTGAGGGGTGTAGGTAGGGGAGAACTTGTGGGGAGATGAGAGTAGACTGTTCAGGGTGAGGGGTGTGGGTGGGGGAGAACTTGTGGGGAGATGAGAGTAGACTGTTCAAGGTGTGGGGTGAGGGGTGTAGGTAGGGGAGAACTTGTGGGGAGATGAGAGTAGACTGTGTTTGGGGAGTGAGGGGAAGGGAGGGTAATTTTCCCCTCACCTTAGTGTCTTTGGTGTTACTCATCCTTGACTGGTGAGACGGGAGAGGAGGAAGGGAAAGTGAGACAAAGGGAAGAAAGGGGATGAGAGGAGGGGAAGGGTGGAAGGGAGAGAAAAAAAAAGGAAACAGAGGAGGGAGAGAAGAAAGGGAGAGGAGATGGACTCACACTTAAGACAATATCAACCATCCCAGGACCTACAAGCGAGAGAAAACATCGTAACTTTTTTTCAACTTACGACACGAAGATATTAAGTTACAAGATCTCATAAACCTGCTCTTGAGAATGTCGCAAACAGATATATGTGTGTCATTTATGTTTCTACTTAAGTGAAAAAAGTTAATAATCTTAAGAGAATTTGGAAGCTGCTGGTGGTGGGAGGAACAATTTTATGCCAACCTGTGATAAATTAAACATGTTGTTGTAATGAGATCTAGGTGATTTATGGTTTACTGTCAACAATGAATTAATGTATAATGAAATGATGACTTTTGTGATGTGTGTTTGTTTAGATTATGATAAATGGGTTGTTTTGTTGTTTTGTTGTTGTTTAGTTCTTAGTAATGTTGGAATTATTTTATTGTTTTATTTGTTTTAATTTTGGGGTTAATTTGTTGTTGTTATTATTATTATTATTATTATTATTATTATTATTATTATTATTATTATTAGTAGCAGTAGTAGTAGTAGTAGTAGTAGTAGTAGTAGTAGTAGTATTAGTAGTAGTAATAATAATAATAATAATAATAATAATAATAATAATAATAATAATAATAATAGTAACAGTAGTAATAGTAGCAGTAGTAATAGTAGAAGTAATAGTAGTAGTAGCAGCAGCAACATGGGTCAAGGGGGGGGGGAATCATGGGTGCCTGGAGACCACTATTAATATGTCATGTGATGGATACGCCTCTACGACCTCCTCTACGACGCTGTTCTACGACCCCCTCTACGACGCTGCTCTACGACCCCCCTCTCTTTATTTTCTTCAGGTGAGACACACGGGTCGTAAAGGTCCATTACGAGAGAGGGGAGAGAGTTAGAGAGAGGGAAAGGCGGAGAGAGAGAGAGAGAGAGAGAGAGAGAGAGAGAGAGAGAGAGAGAGAGAGAGAGAGAGAGTGTGTTAACCCCTAACTTACAGCTTACATGTTATTTATAAGGAAGAATTTCGTTTATCCTAGAGTAAAAAACAAAAAACAAAAACAACTGAGGTCTGGGGTGGTACGTGCTGCCTGAAGGGTCGTGGGGATTGATGGCTTTTGTTACGGTGTGTTACGGTGTTACGGCCATTCATATGTGTGTTGTGACGCCTGGGTCGGTGGGAGGGTGGAGGATGGCGGGGAGTGTGTTTGTGGGTGAGGAAGCGTGTGTTTGGGTGAGTGTGTGGGAGGGTAGGTGGGTGAAGGGAGAGTATGTGTGTGGATGAAAGAGGGAGAGAGGCAGAATAGGCAGTTTAATAGGTGGGTGAAGGAGATGAGAAAAGGAGGGAGTGTGGATGGTTAAGAGATGGTGTGGGGTGTAGTAGAAGTAGGTGTAAGAAGGGAAGAAGTAAAAGTGTAGGAAGCATTGAAGGTTAAGTGAGAGGAAGGACAGACGGAAAAACAATGTGACAATAATTCTGTTTATTTACACAAGTCGGGGCGGGGCGTGTCTTTGACCTTCTCCCAGGGATCACTTCATTAAAACCCGATACTGCTGTGTAATGGAAAAATAAGAGTGTATAATGGTTCTACTACTACTACTACTACTACTACTACTACTACTACTACTACTACTACTACTACTACTACTACTACTACTACTACTTTTTTTTTTTTTTTTTTTTTATAAGAACGTGGCCTCCAGCCTCCCCCAATAGCCACACCTTCGCCACCATTTATTTACCTTAATATTAAATATCCTAATACATAAGAAACTATCCTATCTGTGTTAAATTAGTTGAGCCGCAGATCCATGCGGCATTCGGTGACTGTAGCCTCATAGTCGATATCTGCAGCAGTTGACGGAGTAGGGGCAGAAGCTCTCGTTCCCCTGAGGCAGAGCAAAGCCGACCGAAGGAGAGAGAAGGACAGTCGACATCTCATCCAGGCTGTGACATAACTTCTGGGCCTGCTACTACTTTTTTTTTTTTTTTTTGATACCACTACTACTACTACTGATGATGATAATAATAATGACTGGTAAATGGATGAGGATTATGACTGGTGTATTATTATGACTGAGACACATGACTGGAGCATAACTGGGGAATGAGTGAGGTAGATATAGTGCTAAGCTGTGGTATGTGAGTGTCAAGACGTGGGTGTTGAGACTGAGGAAGGAATGCCACCAGTGTCAACAAACATCTCTGTGTCTTATCTCTTGGCATTTCCGTCTTCCTCTGTCTCTTTGTTCATCCGTCTCCTCTGTCTCCATTGATTGTTTCCTTGTCGTTATCTTCATCTCCCGTCTATGTCCATTAGTCTGTCTCGTCTCACTCGAAATATTTCTGATGTCTCCATTTTTTGTTTTGACTGCTCCGACCTTCTCCTCATCTCACCTCTCACCCTTACACCTTCACCCTCACCTCACCCCCCTACCTCCACCCTCACCCACCCTCACCCATCCCCTCACCCACCCTCACCTCTCTTTATCAATATCTCCAAGACCTTTTATTTTTTTTATCTCCCCAAATCTCCTGGGAGAGTGGTCAACTTCTCCATGACCTCCCCCAGGATCTCCTAGATATGTGAGGATTTCTCCGTTTTCTCCCACAGTCTCACGAGAGATAGAGAAAGATTTGAGTGTTGTTTTTGCCGAGTAGAGACGACCCAAGGCGAGACGACCCAAGGCGAGACGACCCAAGGCGAGACGACCCAGGGGAATGTAGGTTCAGTGGGCCCCAGTCCTAATAGACCTCAACCTAACCTAACTTAACCTGATCATTAGAATTGGGGTCCAGCCCTAATGAGTCCTTAGTCTTAATAGGGCCCAACCTAACCTAACCTATTAGAATATGGATAGGTTAGGATGGGTTGGACTGGGTTAGGTTAGGTTGGCACTTAATGGAACTGGAGCCCATTAGATCAGTCACCCCCTTAGACATCCTGACCCTTACACTCTCCCCTTAATGCCCCTTTAACCCTCCCTTAAGCCTGCCACTTCTCACACAGGACGTAAACAAATGATAAGACCACATCATTCACCACACCACCTCCACACCATCTCATCACCACACCATCTCACCACACCACACCATCACCACCGTCATAATTCCTACATTCCCAGGACGAACTCAGACAGGATGAACGCCGACATAGACACACTTACCTCTACCTTATTGAGAGAGAGAGAGAGAGAGAGAGAGAGAGAGAGAGAGAGAGAGAATACACGACACGGACTTAGAGAAATTATTAAACAACCATATAACAAAATCTTCATAAATTAAGGTAGTGTATATTGTTATGTTTGGAAGTATGAAAGTAAATAAAGGTGTGTGTGTGTGTGTGTGTGTGTGTGTGTGTGTGTGTGTGTGTGTGTGTGTGTCATATCGTTAGCAGGTGTAGGCACAGGTGTAGGCAGTACAGGTGTTAAATTTTCTAAACTGGCGTCAGAGCCATAAAGCGTGGAGGATTTGACCTGTTTTGATATACAAGAAGCAGACCTAATTCAACCTAACCACAACCTAACCTAACCTCAACCTAACCTAACCACAACCTAACCTAACCTCAACCTAACCTAACTCAAATCTTTCACCTGAATCATACTCTTGAAGTCTTGTGGGTTAGTGGCTAGTTTCTTGTACACCCTGTAGTTATCCCCTGAGCGGTGTGTGTGTGTGTGTGTGTGTGTGTGTGTGTGTGTGTGTGTGTGTTTATAAATATACACCAGCATGTAAACAGATTCAGACATGCAGACAACTCAGCCTGGACACACACACACACACACACACACACACACACACACACACACACACACACACACACACACACACACACACACACTAGTACTGGGTACCAGGAGATACACCACCACTGCAGTTAGCAAGGTGCCAAGTCCTGTCTAGCCTCTATAGTGCGATATTGTTGCGTCTGCTAATGGGCGTGTGGGCGTCGCGCTTGCATAACCCATTAAGCCAAGCGGAGGGCAGCCTGTACCACTCTCCACCCTCACCACTACCTGGCCCCAAATCCACCCACTCCACCTCCCACCCAAGTTCATATACCCCACACACACACCCGTCGTACTTATCACTACCACCACCACTACCTGCCTACACCATCATTACCTGCTTCTACCACAACCTACACCACTTCACTAACACTAATTACCAATTTACTGCCATTACTCACTCACTACCTACTATCTAATACTCACTCATTGTTCACCACTCACTACTACCACCTACATTCACTCTACTGTTCAATAATTACTCACATTCATTTACCATCACTACTACTACCACCACCATCACCACCACCTACACTACCTACCACCACCACCACCTACCACCACTATATACCATGTGTTGATATATGAGAAAGTCTTATATTATGGCATATCTCGTGGGTGGATAATATAGGCAAGGAACCTTTATTACACACTGAGTATTTTATTTCAATATTCTTAACTTTGTCATCACTCGCTGGTCGATAGGAAGCGGTGTGTTCTGCCCCCGGATGTGAAGGGGGGTTGGAGGTGGTGTGGGTTAGTGTGGGTGGAGATGGTGTGGGTGTGGGGTAGTGTGGGTGGAGATGGTGTGGGTGTGGGGTAGTGTGGGTGGAGATGGTATGGGTGTGGGGTAGTGTGGGTGTAGGGTAGTGTGGTTGTAGGGTGGTGTGGGTGTGGGTGGAGATGGTGTGGGGTGGTGTGGGTGTAGGATGGTGTGGGTGTGTTAGTAGGTGTAGGATGAGGTAACCTTATAAGTGGGCGTATGATATGGGCGTATGGGTGGCGTAGGCGTATAGTGGTGCAGGCGTATAGTGTAGCCCTTTGTAGTTTGCGCCACATATAGCCCTCCACCCTCACCCCGTCCCCACCCCGCCCTCACCCCGACCTCACCCCGACCTCACCCCGACCTCACCCCATCACAGTAACCTCCTGGCCTTAGCAAGAGCCTAATTGCGCTAGGTCGAGTGCCGGTAAGGTGATATTCTAGGTATTTTATCAATAGAAGCGATACTTAAAGGGTGATGAGAGAGAGGGAGAGAGTGAGAGAGAGGGAGAGAGAGAGGAGAGAGAGAGAGAGAGAGAGGGGGTGAGAGAGAGGAGAGAGGAGAGAGAGAGGGGGTGAGACAGAGGGGAGAGAGTGGAGAGAGAGAGGGGGGGTGAGAGAGAGAGGGAGAGAGAGAGAGAGAGGGGAGGTGATGGTGGAGAGGGAAAGAGGAGAGAGAGAGAGAGGAGGGAGGGGTGGAGAGAGGTGAGAGAGAGAGAGAGACACATGATGGACGATTGTAGTACAGTATTTCTCATTTATTATCTCTTCTTTCTCTCTCACTTTCTCTACTGTTGACATAATAGGTTAGGTTAGGTTAGGTTAGGTTAGGTTAGGTTAGGTTAGGTTAGGTTAGTAAAAGTTTGCTATACTTGTCCATATCATCGGCACAAGGGGAAGCAAAGTCATATGCAAATCAAGAATCTATATAGTTAAGAATAACACAACAGCCTTAAGTATAAACAATACTCTACATTCTTCTGTAGATAATGTATGAGAAACATTTTGTAGCTGATTTAATAGTCCACAAGGATCTGTTTATTGAAGGGAAGATCAAGCTGTTAACAGTAGAAAATTATTGTATAACTTTTTTTTCGTTTTGGTGTAGAATGTGAAGACTCGTGTTTTACAGGTTGTAGTGTTGTTTTAGGGGTTATAGTTGTGTTTTACTAGTGTTTTAGGGGTTATAGTTGTGTTTTACTAGTGTTTTAGGGGTTATAGTTGTGTTTTACTAGTGTTTTAGGGGTTGTAGTTGTGTTTTACTCGTGTTTTAGGGGTTATAGTTGTGTTTTAGGGGTTATAGTTGTAAATTAAGGTTGTATATAATTGTAACCTCTTCGATAATAAAGCAAATAGAAATAATAATAAGAGTAAAAGTCGATAACACTGTGTAAATATTTAGCATGACAGGGTATGTATACAGCCCAGTATACTTGGTCTATAACTATGTATACAAGTTACACTCGCCCTTCGTCACGCCCCGCCTGGCAAAGTGAGCCTTAGTGACGCCCTCCTCTCTCTCTCTCTCTCTCTCTCTCTCTCTCTCTCTCTCTCACTCTACCGCCCACCTATATCTGTGCCGCCCATCTCACTTTCCTCCTCCAAGACTCTCACAGTTCACCTTCATTCTCTCAACAAACTTTCCTCCAGTACCCTCCAAACGTCTCTCTCTCCTCCAAAGTTAAATTGCTACTTTGGGGTAATTGTCTCTTCTCCTGTTTTTTATTTATTTATTTTTGTTTTGATATTTTGTTCTTTAAATAATTTCACTGACTGACTTTTTCACCGAGATATTTTTTTTATTTTTATTTTTTTATTTCTTTAGTTATTTTTACTTATTTATTTAATTTTTTCACGTGGTTTAAAAAATAACATTTCATTCCATTAGTTATATTTTATGTACTTTTTTATATATTTTTTTTTAATGTTTTCGAAAATAGTTGAATTATAAACTTATTTTATAGTAAGAGCAGCTTAATAGGTCTTATATCTCCACTGTTATTGGCATTATGTTTATTATCTTGTTATTTTTCTATCTCTTTTCTCCCCATCTTGTTTATTTTCTTCCTATCTTATTTTTAATTTATTTCTCCTTTATCAGTTATCAGATCTCTCTTTCTTCTCTTATTATCCTGAACTTTCTCATCTCCCATATTTATCTTCTTCTTTTCATCTTATTCTTCATCATATTCTTCCTCTTCTTTATCTCTTCTCTCTCTTCCTCCCCTCATCTTATTCTTCATCATATTCTTCCTCTTCTTCATCTCTTCCCTCTCTCTTCCTCTCCTCATCTCATTCTTCATCGTATTCTTCCTCTTCTCCATTATTTCCACTGTTCTTCTCTGTTGTTCTTTTAATGTTATTTATTAAGTTTATATAACACCTCCTCGCCCCCTCACTCGATCAAAGTTCTTAAGCAACTTCAAATCAGGTTTCAATCCTACTGTCTCGCCTGGATATCTCTTTGATGCGACTAAATCCTTCTTTATCCACGCATATCCCTCCCCCCCCCTCTATTGTTCTGTAGAGATTTCACTGTATTTATAATTATTTTTATTATTTTATACCACAACTGATCTTATTATCACGCAAAATGGAATAAAATTTGTGGTGTAATTTTTTTTTTCGCCTGGTGACGCGTTATATGTTGACAGCGTGATAAGAAACCAAGTAGGGAAATATTTTTTTTTTTTGGACAGCGGCGCGACAAGTTTCCCTGATTGCTAATTAAATTTGCCAAAAATAAATATGTATGTCAAGTGGTGGGGAAAAAAATGAGGGAGGGAAATAATGTAGTCGAGGGTGATGTCAAGTCCTCGAAGACGACATATTGAGGAGGATATCAGACCCTTGAGCCTCAGTGTGACCTTTTCATCATAAATAGGAACATAAAATATCGTTAGGTTTCAAGGACGAGTCGCGTTTGACCTTTAGGAAGACTCGAGGAACATATCAAGCTCTCGAGGACGACTTGTGAACACCTGAGGACTTTTTCATCACGAGGAAGAGCTTAAAATACCTCCAGGAAAATTAATAGTGTCATAGAAGACTCGTAATACTGTTGCTACTCCTAAGGTGATGTTGAGTCTGTCAGGACGCTCACAGCCGTAGGTGACGTCACAGTAGTTGGTGATGACGTCACAGTCGTTGGTGATGACGTCACAGTCGTTGGTGATGATGTTGATTAAGTGTGTATGTACAGGAGACCCTGATTAAGTGTGTGTGTACAAGAGACGTTTATTATGTGCGTGTGTGTGTGTGTAGCCAGCTGGATTTATTTTAACCATCTGTAGTGTTAAGATTTACAACCTCTTATCTCCACCATCTAAGCTCTTATCATTCCCCGCATGGTTTTATTATCGTCTGAGTTGTTACGACTGACCGGCTATCTTGTGACACAGTGCACCGGGTTATATCAGGCAGGCCGGCTGGTGTCATCTGCACCATCTGGCAACACACTAATTGTCGGGCATCAGACCCAGATAGCTCCTACCCTGAGCCACTGTCGAGAATTATGTTTTTATACGTAGTGGTGTCAGCTGGCCTAGGGGGGCGGGGGGGGGGGGGGAGGGTGGTTTGTTGGATGAGGGAGGGGGAATCTGAGGTGGTGGATGAAGGGAGGGGTAGGGGAGGTTGATGTGTGGTGGAGAGGGGGAGAGGGTGTGTCCTGGTTATGGGAGAAAAGTTGGTATAAGGGATGGCATTGAATAGTGGCACTGGAGTCTTGGCACTATGCTTAATGGCACTATCTTATTTTTCATCTTATCTTCTTCTTCATTATTTCCACCGTTCTCTGTTATTCTCAATGGCGATATCGAACTATATTCACTCCTGTATGTAACTTTGCTTTCCTTGTGTGGGGCGGCTCTAAGTAGTGGCACTGGACGATGGCACTGCTTGTGTGGGTGGCTCTAAGTAGTGGCACTGGACGATGGCACTGTTCCTGTGGGCGGCTCTAAGTAGTGGTACTGGACGATGGCACTGTTTTATTTGGGGGCGGCTCTAAGTAGTGGCACTGGACGATGGCACTGTTCCTTGTGTGGTGGCTCTAAGTAGTGGTACTGGACGATGGCACTGTTCCTTGTGTGGCTCTAAGTAGTGGCACTGGACGATGGCACTATTTGTGTGGGGCGTCTCTAAGTAGTGGCACTGGACGATGGCACTGTTCCTTGTGTGGGGCGGCTCTAAGTAATGGCACTGGACGATGGCACTGTTCCTGTGTGGGGCGGCTCTAAGTAGTGGCACTGGACGATGGCACTGTATTTTGGTGACTTGGTCTGGTTTTCACCTCAGCTTCACATCTTGAGCGTCAGAGTCGGAGATTTATATCAAGTCTTGGATGCCGACTTGTGGTTCCACGACCTTCATGGTTGGTGGGGGGGGAAGGAAGGAGGGGGTAGAAGGAGGAAGAAGGGGGAGGGAAGGAACAGCAGGAAAGAGGAGGGAAGGAAGAAGCAGCAAGGGGGAAGGAAAGGAGAAGGAGAGAACAGGAAGAGAAAAGAGAGGAGGGGACGGAGGAAAGGAAAGAGAGAAGGAGGGAACTGGAGGAAAGGGAAAGAGAGAAGGAGGGAACAGGAGGAAAGGGAGGGAAGGAGAGAAAGGGAAGGAAGGAAGGAGGAAGGAGTGATAACAGAGTGCCTACAGATGAGGAAGAAAAGTTTGATTGGTTTTATAAGGGTTAAGGAAGAGCCTCAGAGGTGGATAGCCTGAGGGACAGAGTGGATAGGGGGCCCTGGTGGCTTGTAGGGGTAGTGAGATAGGGGCCTTGGTGGGTGGGTTGTAGGGGTAGTGAGTGGATAGGGGGCTCTGGTGGTGGCTTGTAGGGGTAGTGAGTGGATAGGGGCTCTGGTGGGTGGCTTGTAGGGGTAGTGGAGGGATAGGGGCTCTGGGGGGTGGTAGGGGGTAGTGAGTGGATAGGGCCTGGTAGATGGCTTGTAGGGGGTAGTGAGTGGATAGGATTGGTGGGTGGCTTGTAGGGGTGGTAGTGGATAGGCCTGGTGGATGGCTTGTAGGGGGTAGTGAGTGGATAGGGGCTCTGGTGGGTGGCTTGTAGGGGGTAGTGAGTGGATAAGGGCTCTGGGGTGGCTTGTAGGGGTAGTGGAGTGGATAAGGGGCCTCTGGTGGGTGGCTTGTAGGGGTGTGAGTGGATAGGGGCTCTGGTGGATGGCTTGTAGGGGGTAGTGGAGATAGGGGCCTGTGGGTGGCTTGTAGGGGTAGAGGATAAGGGGCTCTGGTGGTGGCTTGTAGGGGTAGTGGAGTGGATAGGGGCTCTGGTGGATGGCTTGTAGGGGTAGTGAGTGGATAGGGTCTGGTGGATGGCTTGTAGGTTGAGTGATAGGATTGGTGGGTGGCTGTAGGGGGTGAGGGGATAAGGGGCCTGGTGGATGGCTTGTAGGGGTAGAGATAGGGGCTCTGGTGGATGGCTTGTAGTGAGTGGATAGGGGGCTCTGGTGGGTGGCTTGTAGGGGTAGTGAGTGGATAGGGGCTCTGGTGGGTGGCTTGTAGGGGTAGTGAGTGGATAGGGGGCTCTGGTGGATGGCTTAGTAGTGAGTGGATAGGGGCTCTGGTGGATGGCTTGTAGGGGGTAGTGAGTGGATAAGGGCTCTGGTGGGTGGCTTGTAGGTAGGAGGGATAAGGGCCTCTGGTGGGATGGCTTGTAGGGGTGGTGAGGGATGGGGGCTCTGGTGATGGCTTGTAGGGGTAGTGGTGGATAGGGGCTCTGGTGGGTGGCTTGTAGGGGGTAGTGAGTGGATAAGGGCCTGTGATGGCTTGTAGGGGGTAGAGGATAGGGGGCCTGGTGTGGTGGTAGGGGGTAGGAGTGATAGGATTGGTGGGTGGCTAGGGGGTAGTGAGGGATAGGGGCTCTGGTGGATGGCTTGTAGGGGTAGTGAGTGGATAGGGGCTCTGGTGGATGGCTTGTGGGGTAGTGGAGTGGATAGGGGCTCTGGTGGGTGGCTTGTAAGGGATAGTGAGTGATAGGGGCTCTGGTGGGTGGCTTGGTAGGGAGGATAGGATTGGTGGGTGGCTTGTAGGGGGTAGTGAGTGATAGCTCGGTGGATGGCAGGGGGTAGGAGTGGATAGGGGGCTCTGGTGATGGCTTGTAGGGGTAGTGAGTGGATAGGGGTCGGTGGGGGCTTGTAAGGATAGTGAGTGGATAGGGGCTCTGGTGGGTGGCTTGTAGGGGGTAGTGAGTGGATAGGATTGGTGGGTGGCTTGTAGGGGGGTAGTGAGTGGATAGGGGGCTCTGGTGGATGGCTTTGTAGGGGGTGGAGGATAGGGGCTCTGTGATGGCTTGTAGGGGGTAGTGAGTGGATAGGGGCTCTGGTGGGTGGCTTGTAGGGGGTAGTGAGTGGATAGGGGCTCTGGTGGGGCTTGTAGGGGTAGGAGGGATAGGGGCTCTGGTGGGTGGCTTGTAGGGGTAGTGTGAGTGATAGGGGGCTCTGTGGGTGGCTTGTAGGGGTAGTGAGGGATAGGATTGGTGGTGGCTTGTAGGGGGTAGTGAGGATAGGGGGCTGGTGGATGGCTTGTAGGGGTAGTGAGTGGATAGGGGGCTCTGGTGGGTGGTCAGGGGTAGTGAGGATTGGGGTCTGGTGGTGGGGGTAGTGAGTGGATAGGGGGCTCTGGTGGGTGGCTTGAGATAGTGAGTGGATAGGGGGCCTGGTGGGTGGCTTGTAAGGGATAGTGAGTGGATAGGTTTGTGGGTGGCTTGGGGGGGTAGTGAGGATAAGGGGTCTGGTTGTGGGGGTAGTGGTGGATGAGGGTTAGGGGTAGTGAGTGGATAGGGGCTCTGGTGGGTGGCTTGTAGGGGGTAGTGAGTGGATAGGGGGCTCTGTGGGGTGGCTTGTAAGGGATAGTGAGTGGATAGGGGCTCTGTGGTGGCTTGTAGGTAGTGAGTGGATAGGGGCTCCGGATGGCTTGTAGGGGTAGTGAGTGGATAGGGGCTCTGGTGGATGGCTTAGGGGTAGTGAGTGGATAGGGGCTCTGTGGTGGCTTGTAGGGGGTAGTGAGTGGATAGGGGGCCTGGTGGGTGGCTTGTAGGGGTAGTGAGGATAGGGGCTCTGGTGGGTGGCTTGTAGGGTGTGGGATAGGTTGTGGTTGTGGGGTAGTGAGTGGATAGGGGCTCTGGTGGATGGCTTGTAGGGGTAGTGGATAGGGGCTCTGGTGGTGGCTTGTAGGGGGTAGTGAGGATAAGGGCCCTTGGGGGCTTGTAGGGTAGTGAGTGGATAGGGGCTCTGGTGGGTGTCTTGAAGGGATAGTGAGGATACGAAGGTAATGTGAGTGGATGAGTGTTGCTATTCTCTCTCTCTCTCTCTTCTCTCACACACCGTACCGTACCATTGTAATATTTAATCACCATTGTAAATATTTATAGTAACACTGTAACATTTATTCACCCAGTTCATTACCGTGAAAGCCTTTGACTCTCTAAATTTGGAGTTGATTGATTTGGAGTTGTGTTCTGGAGGTTATGTCAAAAATGGTTGTTGATTTTTTGGGGAAGGAGTCAAGAGGGAATTTGTTGTGTGTGTGTGTGTGTGTGTGTGTGTGTGTGTGTGTGTGTGTGTGTGTGTGTGTGTGTGTGTGTGTGTGTGTGTGTGTGTGTGTGTGTGTGTGTGAAATATTAAAGTTATTTCATCCTAGAGAACGTGGTAGTGATGGTAGCAGTCATCAAGGCATAGTGACGAGTGAGTGACCCAGCCAAAAAACATAGTGGTGTCAGACAATTCCCATGGTGAGGTACTGACAACAGTGACACCATAGGAACATAGAAATGAAGGTGTCAGCCAATAGTGGATCCTCAGCACTTATCATACTAGCGACTCCTGCCCCTAAGTTCCACAGCGTTAGTGCCACTTTCTCGTGTTGGCACCACCAGCGACGGAGGAGCCAATTGAAACTACAACTGTAATTAAGGTGTATGGGGAAGGTACTCCCAAGGGGCCTGTCTTCTGTCTCACTCCCTCCCAGTTCTCTAAACTTTCTTTAATCTGCTACAGTCTATTTTATTCATATCCATTCATATCCACCCTTCCTCTATCCATATCCACCTTCCCTCCACCCATATCCACCTTCCCTCCACCCACACCCTGACCTCCTGCACTCTGGTGGTGGTGGAGTGGTCGTCTGTGTTCTGCGGATCACCCAACCCAAGTTTCAATAGCGAGTGATGTGGGTGGGGAGGTGAGGGGTAAGGGTTGGGGAAGTGGTGGGATAGGGAAGAATGCCTGGGTTGGGGAGGAATGCCTGGATGGGGAGGAATGCCTGGGATGGGAGAATGCCTGTTGGGAAGATGGGGAGGAATGCTCACTGGTACTTCTGATGGTATTGGTACTGCTAATACTACTTATTTAATACCACTGCCCCTCTCCTCCTCCCCCCCTCTTCCTCCCCACGCTGGTGAGAGGACTTGCCTGGGATTCTGCAGGTAATACACTGAGCAGAACTGGAAGTTGTAATCCCTGCAGGAATCACAGGTGGTGGAGGTTTATGAACGTGGAGACTGACGGGTCTCTGGTGAGGCTCCCCACCACCCACCCACCCACCCCACACCCACCCACCCACCCACCCACTCACCCACCCACCCACCCACCCACTCACACCCACCCACCCACTCACCCACCCACCCACTTCACCACTACTCCACCCACCCACTCACCTACTACCTACCCACCTACCTACCTACCTACCTACCTACCTACTGCTGCCGTTAATCATACATAAGGCGATTGCTCTGAAACTAATTTCCCTATTGTATTCTGATATTCTAAAGGATACTCCTATCACTATAAATTTCTGCTCTCGTAAACAAAATATTAACACATCTTCATCATCCATCAGCAGTAACGTTGACTGATATTCACATTAATATCCTTCCAATCTCTTTTTGGTGAGTATTCGTTCGACTCACACTGCTCCGTTGACTGTGTGTGTTGGTGCGGTGGTCGGCGTAGTGACCTGTCGTCTAGGAAGGGTACAACAGACTATGTACCCTTCACCACCAGTGTACCACGAACTTCTGAACGGAACTGTACATTCTCTGACGTTGTGGCGTACTCTAAGTCTGGTAATGGTTGGGACCTTCTTAGTTTGTCTTGGTGTTTTTGTTAGTATTTCTCGTGATGTAAAGGTATATGGTTGCTCGGTGTTCGCTGGTATTTTCGTGGTGTTTTGATGTGTATTCACTGATTCATGGCAACCCACTTCAACCAAAATCTACCAAAGAACTTGACCCATACTGGCGAGAAACTGTTTCATTTATACTACCTTAGGTACTAACTTGTCCGGCGGGAGAATATAATGAAATGCTACAGATGAATGAAATAACAAGAACCCCTAGTAACTCCCAGTAACTCCCAGTAACTCCCAGTAGCCCCCAGTAACTCCCAGTAGCCCCCAGTAACTCCCAGTAGCCCCAGTAACTCCCATAACCCAGTAGGTAAGGCAAGAGTTTAGTGAATGGAAGTACCACGAGGCCTTTTGAACCATTATGCTCGTCGATGGGTAAGACCCCCACCACCCACTTCAACCTCACTCTCACCCCCCTGCCCTCACTCCACTCTGGCTCTCTGCCATTCTCCCCCTCCCCCTCTTCTACGTGTGTTTGTTTCTCTGCTGCCTTTGAAACTATACAGCTATATTGTGTGTGGGGTATGAAGGAGGGGGGGGGTGCTTGTGTGGGTGTGGAGCGGGAGGGGAGGTGGTTCTGTGGGTGTGGAGGGGGTGCGGATGTGTGCGTATTTGGAGAGGTAGATAGGTGTATGTATGTATGTATGTATGTATGTATGTATGTATGTATAGGGAGTTGCTGTGTGTGTGTGTCTGAGGGTAAGGATGAGAGAGAGAGAGAGAGAGAGATTCAATCACTTTCTCTGTCAAATATATTCCAAATTACATCATACGTTTTTTACATACAGGTGTTTAATACCTGTAATAATGGCGGCGGCACTTTTTGTTATCGGTTAAGCTGCGCCAAATTAGTTGACCGAGCAAATAACAAATGAAAGTATTATTAGCTTGATGGACCGCCCGAAAATGAAGGGTTGCCGACCTATTGTTAAAGTTAATTTGTTTTTCCTTTTGTTAGTGACGCTGTTGAGTTATTAATTTACGTCTATTGTTTTCAGTTTGTTATTTTTATTTTTTAGTTCGATTTGTTTCTTATCTTATTGTTATCTTTTTAAATTATATGAATATTTTTTGTTTTTAATTCGGTGTTATTATGTGTTATCACCTGAAATATCCGCCTTTAATGACCTGACTAATGGATAATATTGGTCGTTCATGAGGATGTTTTTATATCTTGTGTTGATAAATGTAACCCGGAAATATATTTTTTACCTTTGATTTTTTTGTGGTAGTTTGTGTGTCATCTCTAATATTAACATACCTAACCTAACCTAACCTAACCTAACCAAACCTAACCCAACCTAACCTAACCTAACCTAACCTAACCAAACCAAACCAAACCAAACCTAACCAAACGTAACCTAACCAAACGTAACGTAATGTATATAACGTTGGATGCAATTTTTACATTAATTATGTCAGTAAGCTCTGGATTACGTAAGAGATATACTGATTATTTATACGTGTGTGTGTGTGTGTGTGTGTATGTGTGTGTGTGTGTTGACTAGGGATGGTGGGTGTAGTGGGATGTAAGAGTGTTGGTGTAGGGGGTGTAGGACAGGAGAGGTGTTCCATATACACAGAATACACATATAAGGTGGGGGGGGTGTAGATGGCTCAGGGTAAAGAAAAATGTACACAGACAATGGTTAGGTGTATTGGGTGTAGGATACTAAGGGGAGAGGCTACACACAGTACACAGAGGATAATTGAATTGGAAACGGAACACAGACAGAGCACAACCCAAGCACAGACAGAATATAGACAAACGCAACAGAAAGACCACAATCGCATCTGGTAACTTGCCTTGAATCACCCTTAATGTTTATCCACACCATGATGGATTCCATCCAGTGACTTCTGTTGAGTCACCTTTGTTGGTCACGAGAGAGTGTTTGTGTAACCCTGCATTATAACAATGACTCGGTTAATATAACAATGGTGGGAATTTGACACGATGATTATTTCTTTATGGGGTTATTTTCACGTTAGGTGTGTGTGTGTGTGTGTGTGTGTGTGTGTGTGTGTGTGTGTGTGTGTGTGTGATTATCTCTCATGATAGTTTTTCCTGTACACACACACACACACACATATCCAATCATGGGTTTTGTCCTGAAAAATCATGTCATGCACGTCTTAAGTTAAACATGATTTTGTCCCTGGTTTCACTCGTAGTATTAGTAAAGGTGTTTCAGATTATTACCATGAGGGATTAAATTATCACGGTGCCTTTACAAGTGTGTTTTGGGGATACGGGTTTGACATTTTTGTTTGTATAGTTATTAGTCCTTGTGTTGGGATTCGTTTATACCCGGAGCCGAATCCAAGCTAAAACTAATCTGAGCTATCCTAACTGAAATTAACTTAATCTAGCCTAAATTAACCTAACCAAACCGCTTTTGTCCCTTCGCCATATATTAATAAAATTTTTCATTTCATACATCATAATAAATTGCCCAACACGAAGCGTCACCGGGATGTGGCGTGTCAGCTGAGAGGAGACACGGCTTTAATGGAATGCTGTAGAAGGTGTGGATGTCTGTCTGTAGAGGCCACACCCTGTCACATAGCCCCCCCCATTTCAACTTCCAATAGTGTCAGCCCTGGGATCACTGTCAGCTGACTAACCCACTGCAATACAGTGCTAACCCCACTTTACTCTAGAGTCGACCTGCATATATTATAAATCAACTAAAACCAACCATATTGACACCTAACACTACAGCCATCCGCTATTGACCTTCATTAACTGAGGTATTTGGGGGCATGATAGATTGATACCACTAGGTACATTATGGGCGATTATCCTATGGTGATAAGTGAGATGAGCCGTTTCTTACACCACGTGATGTCTTTGTTTACACTTCAGCATCATCGCCTGCTTTCCCTCTGTTTCTGTTATAGTGAAGATAATTTTATTGTGTGTCGTTATGGTGAAAATGATGCCTACGGTGGGAATGGTGGGAATGGCTGTGTGACTGGAATGGTAATTATGATAGGAATGACTGACTGGAATGGTAATATGATAGGAATAATTGACGGGAATGTTAATATGGTAGGAATGACTGACGAGAATGGAAGTAAGGATTTTGTGATAGGAATTATATACATTAATTTAGTTTACATTTCGTGGTAAATTTAATAATTCATTTCAGTTTATGTCACCGTGGGTTAAATATAGATCGGTGAGAGGCGTGGGCGTGCGGGCGTGGACGTTGATGTAAACCCGTCAAGATGCTGTCCAGGACTTGTTATCACAGCGAGAGGAATATTACACTGTGTTATTATTAATTTAAGTTTGTATGTTGTCTTTGTTATCATGGTTATAGTTCGGCAGAGGTCTGTAATTACTGATATATTGGTGTTGTGGTGGGTGGGTGTTGTGGTAGGTGGGTGTTGTGGTGGTGGGTGTTGTGGTGGGTGGGTGGGTGGGTGTGGGTGTTGTGGTGGGTGGGTGTGGAGGTGGTGGGTGTTGTGGTGGGTGGGTGTTGTGGTAGGTAGGGTGTTGTGGTGGGTGGGTGTTGTGGTAGGTGGGTGTTGGTGGGTGGGTGTTGTGGTAGGTGGGTGTTGTGGTGGGTGGGGTGTTGTGGTAGTGGTGTTGTGGTGGGTGGGTGTTGTGGTGGTGGTGTTGTGGTGGGTGGGTGTTGTGGTGGTGGGTGTTGTGGTAGGTGGGTGGTGTGGTGGTGGGTGTTGTAGGTGGGTGTTGTGGTGGGTGGGTGTTGTGGTGGGTGGGTGTTGTGGTAGGTGGGTGTTGTGTGGGTGGGTGTTGTGGGGTGTTGTGGTGGTGGGTGTTGTGGTGGGTGGGTGTTATGACCTTCCTATATTCCTGGTGGAAAAAACCTTAAACTTTGACCTTTTGACTTTGTCATCAGACCTTCCATTATCTTGACGTGTTGACCTTTTAATTATCCTCCCCACACACTTCACCTATTCACCCCACTTCGACCTCATCTCCCCACACACTCGACCTTTTGACCTATTCGCCCCACTCTCCCACACACACACACACGCCATTCTTTATTAGGTGTGGATTGATGACGCAAGATGGATAAGGACCAATCATGTGATTGAAAGGTGTTGATGATTGATGATGTAATATGGATAAGGACCAATCATATGGCTAGGTGTTGGTACCTGGACATGACGAAGATGGATGGCCTGTGTGTGTGTGTGCGTATTAACCAACAACACTGACCAGGGAGACCTCCATGGCGGCTCCCTCGTGACCTCGTGACCTCTCTGATAGCTTAACGCTGTGTTGACCTTCCAGCCTCCTGCGGGAAGCTATTGACTCACAGGTAAAATGTTGCCTTTATCTATTCACACGTTTGATTTTTTTTTCTCGTAACCTTTTCCCGTAACTTGTGATATAAAAACATGTGTAAAATTGACTTAACTTATTTACGACGATGGATTCTCATTGAGTCGTATGTTAACTGGGTCACGCACCACATGAACCTAACGTGGCCATCAAGGACAGGTAGTTGGGTCCACTAGACGTGACCATCAATCATTACAGGTGTACAAGGACTGGTGTGGATGGGAGGCTGGACAACCTGGACACGCAGTTGGTTGGTGTCACTGTTGGGGGATACACGCTGCCACTTGTGTGTGTGTGTGTGTGTGTGTGTGTGTGTGTGTGTGTGTGTGTTTAATTAACAGCTCCAATCTATGACCTTTCGTAATGTGGTGTCGTTAGTGAGTACCTTGAGTCTTACGATACATGATATATCTCCCACATCATGTTTTTGGTCTCTATCACGCCTCCCTCCTCTCTCCCCCATGTATCCTGAGGGACACTTTTGATAGGATTTCCACTTTCCTCAGACGGTCCTCCTAACTCGACATTTTTCAAGCTCGGGTATCAATTTCTCGTCCTCCTGTGAACACTCCGGCTGCCTGGGGGTCTCTTTCATCTCGTAGGGAGGACATATTGCATTGGCGTACTGTGTGTGTGTGTGTGTGTGTGTGTGTGTGTGTGTGTGTGTGTGTGTGTGTGTCTGTGTGTGTGTGTGTGTGTGTGTGTTCGTTCTAGTTCGGTTAATGATTGCCTAATTAGTATTATCAGGTAGTTAATGTGATCATTCAGACATTATCTTCAACTATCTTTCCTGTCCTTCGTCTTCTATTGTCTTTCTCTCGTCGTTTATTTCTATCTCTTCATGTCTTTCTCCTGTTCTGTCATTTGTCATCATCGTCACTATTATTATTATTATTATTATTATTATTATTATATATTATTATTATATTTCGTTGCTTATTACAAGTTTCGCAGCTAAGAATCTTCTGTAAGTGAACAAAAATGATTATCTCTCTCTCTCTCACACACACACACACACACAACACACACACACACACACACACACACACACACACACACAGGCCCCCACTGTGGTCGTGTTAAGGGCCTCCATACTGCCCATACATCCCGCCCTCACAAGGTCATGGATAGACAGACAGTGTCACACGCCCTCAAGCTGACACGACCATGACTGTCTCAACTGTCCCATCTCCCTCCCTCCCTCACACCTTCACCCACCTACCCTCCTCTCCTCCTCCCTCCCACTCTCCTACCACCTCATTCACCTCACAACCTCCCTCCTTACTCACTCACTTCCCCACTGCCCTCCCTCTCACCCTCCCTCCCCCACTGTCCTCCCTCTTACCCCTCCCTCCCACCCTCTATGCATCGGCCCTTGTCTCTCTTCATTCCTCTCCCCTCCTCATATGTACTCCCTCTCACTGCTGTTCGCGTGAAACTTAACACAAAGTTTTGATAAAGATTACACAAGATTACGACCATTTTTTTTCTACCGCCCTTTGCATCTGTTGTTCCACGGAGGCAAGCTGGGAAGGATGAGTGGAAGAGATTGGAATGAAGGACTCAACAAGGACTCAATAAGACTCAACAAGGACTCAACAAGGACTCAATAAGGACTCAATAAGGACTCGGGGTGGGGGGGTGAGTGATACGCCGAGGACATCAAGGTAATGAACGCATGACGGTTATTATACACACACACACACACACACACACACACACACACACCAACTACGTGTGAGTGAGGAGCGGGAAGGGAGGGTATACCAAGGTGTGTGTGTGTGTGTAATATCCCAAGGCTGTACTGGGGTAGTTATTTACACCGTCAACAGCTGGGTAGAGGTTGGTTGTGTCTTGTTTAATTGTAATTTGGTGGTCCATTGAGAAATTAAGTCTTAAATCTTTGTCTTTCTTCCATTTGTTCCTCCTTTGGTTAGGTTAGGTTAGGTTAGGTTAGGTATGGTTAGGTTAGGTTAGGTCAGGTCAGGTCAGGTATGGTCGAGAATCTATATAATTTCAGTGTCTTTATCCTCAGGTGTGTTGTAGCGAAAGACAGGTAGATCCATTCCCTCATCACCAGGTAGAGGAAGACATCAGACGTTCCTTGAAATGGGTTTGTTGATGTCTCCGTAACTCCTGGCGATCTTAAATCTCTTTCCCTTGTGCGTCTTGAGGCTATGTTGGATTCTGTCTCAGTTTAATGATATCAGATACCAAGGAGACTCTGTGTGTGTGTGTGTGTGTGTGTGTGTGTTTTGATTCTGGGATTTCGGATTGCGGTCTTGTCTCGTCTTCCTCTCAGTGTTACGTAAAACATCTGAGACAAATTCATTCGGAAATGTTTAAGGTACTTTTACATTATTGGTTGTTGATTATATTGATTCTGTGTTTACCTCAGGACATCACGATTCGTATTTGTTGTTTGTTTTTAGTTCAGGATAGATGACAGTGTTACCAGATCCTACAGAGAGATAACATACAGAATGGGCGTGTGTGTTGGTGTGTTTACAGCTAATTTAGTTGATATATATTGCGGGATGATCTGATAAGTATTCCAGTTCTTATTACTTTCTTCGGTACTTTCCTTCGGTACTTTCCTTCGGTACTTTCTTTGGTATTTTCCTTCGGTACTTTTCTTCGGTACTTTCCTTCGGTACTTTCCTTCGGTACTTTCTTTCGGTACTTTCATTCGGTACTTTCCTTCTGTACTTTCTTTCGGTACTTTTCTTGGGTACTTTCCTTCGGTACTTTCCTTTGATACTTTCCTTTGGTACTTTCCTTCGGTACTTTCCTTCGGTACTTCCTTCAATAACTTCCCTTCAGTCGTTGGTTTGTTTAGTGAAATCCTCCGGAACTTAATTTACCTGCTTCGTTCAACAGCCTTTAATCCTCTCTGTGATGTCCTACCTGTTTCACCGTGTAGGTTCAGGTGTGTTAATTGCCTCATAGTTTTACGTCCTTGGCCTTCCCTTCTCGTTCAGGAGGGGCGGCTCCACATTGTACAGGTGGGGGGGGCGTTGCCGAAACTTCTCAGCCGGGTAATTGGGGTCTTTCATCGTCCTTCGTAACTTGGTGGGGGGGGGGCGGTGAGGAGACTGTGTCGCCTTCAGTAGAGAACTGCTTTATACCTACCACTCCTTCTGGCTAGACTCCTGAAGAAGGTAAATCACTTGTGGAGGAGATTCTTAAGACCTCGGTTAAACACACACATACACGTTGTAGCTCAGTGTTCCTTATATTGGTAGGTGACCTTTAACCTGTAGCGGATATCCTGACCTGAATGGCTCTTCCGGTACACCCAAGAAACACAGACATATAATTAGGCAGACAAAGACACTCAGGTGACTTCCGGAAATGTCTTTGATCGATAATGATGAGTTGTAGTTATGATGATATTAATAGTGACGGGGTTGGTGGTGATAGTGTTAGGTCAGGTCAGGTCAGGTTAGGGTAACGTTAGGGTAGCGTTAGGTTAGGTTAGGTAGGTAGTGTTAGGTTATGTTAGGGTGTTAGGTTAGGTTAGGGTAGGGTAGTGTTAGGTTAGGTTAGGGTAGTGTTAGGTTATGTTAGGGTAGTGTTAGGTTATGTTAGATTAGGTTAGGGTAGCGTTAAGTTAGGTTAGCGTTAGGGTAGTTTAGGTTAAGGTTAGGTTAAATTAAGCTATCATCAGGATAGTTAATCTTAAAGTGAAGTAACCTGGTGGGGGGCTAAACTTCATGTGACATTTATCTCCATTAATTACTCTCAAGTTAATGTTTCTCTTCATATAATAATAAATACCACCATAACGATACTGTTTTATACTGACAGTGTGAAGTAAACAAAGAGGAACTGTGCCAGCCTGATACTGAAATAGGGAGAGTGAGAGCCGTAGAGACACACCACACGCAAGAGTGAGTGAGTGTGTGTGTGTGTGTGTGTGTGTGTGTGTGTGTGTGTGTGTGTGTGTGTGTGTGTGTGTGTGTGTGTGTGTGTGTGTGTGTGTGTGTGTGTGTGTGTGTGTGTGTGTGTGTGTGTGTGTGTGTGTGTGTGTGTGTGTGTGTGTGTGTGTGTGTGTGTGTGTGTGTGTGTGTGTGTGTGTGTGTGTGTGTGTCATATAATAGTTTTCTTTACTACTTAAGTTTCTCTCTCTCTCTCACATTCTTACCGTCACACACACACTCACTTTTACCCTAATTATTACTCTTTCACTCCTCTTCCCTTTCTCCTTTTCTCCTCTCCTCCTCTCCTTCTCCTCTTTCTTTATTATCTTCATCTTTTTTTTCTTCTTCTCCACGCCAGCTTCCCACTTCTCTTTTTTATCTTCTTCCTACTATTATTTCTCCTTCTCCACCTCCTCCTCGCATCTCCTTACTCTTCTTTCTCCTCCTTCCATCCCTTTTTTTCTTTTCCTCCTCCATCATTATCATCTTCCTCTCCTTACTTCTCTTCTGTCTATTCATTTTTCCTTCCTCCTCCTTTATCACTTCCTTCTCTATCCTCCATTATGCTCGTCCTATCCCCCACACGCCCACCCCTCTTCCACGCCCCCATCATCCACGGCCAGAATCATCAGGTGAGGTAAGGCACTACTGATTGGACTCATTACCTGGAATTACTAGCTCGTGCAGGTGAGTCACGACGCTGATTGGACGTCCATGCCTTCTCTCACCTGCTCTAGGTAGTGATGATGGTGGTGGGGCATTGATGGAGATGGTGGCAGTGTATTGGTGGTGGTAAGGTAACTGTGGTGGTGGTGGTGGTGGTGGTGGTAATAGTCTGTGGTGGAAGTAGTGGTGGTGGGGGAGGGTCATGTCAAGAGTCCAGAGGTGTCACTTTATTTATTTATTGTGTGTGTGTGTGTGTGTGTGTGTGTGTGTGTGTGTGTGTGTGTGTGTGTGTGTGTGTGTGTGTGCTGCTGAAATAAATTATCATGATCATTGTCGTCATTATCATCATCATCATCATCATCATCCGTCTTCATCAATCACCATACCATTTTATTCAGTTTTAATCATTGCTCACATCACCAGGTAATCATGGACAGGTACAGGCTTGTCAGACATTGGTAATCAACTTGTGAGAGGATGGCAGCCCTTCCTGTGGTCATTACTATTCAACATTGCAATATTGCCTTCTCTCAACATCCCCTCTTACCCTACCCACCCCTCCCCTGACCCCCTTACCTCCCTACCCTCCTCCCCTACCCCCTTTATCCTCCCCTACTCCCTTACCCTCCCCTACCCCTTACCCTCCCCTACCCCTTACCCTCCCTCCCCGTACCCTCCCCTCTGATGTGCTGTGTGGCGCCTGAGTGAGGAGGAATCATTTGGACATTAGGAATCCCTGATGATGCATTGATGGTTCGTATGTGCAGCCAATACTGGATATATACCACAGACCAACTCTTCGTCAGTAGTGTAACGTCAGGTAGTTCCGCAGGGTGTTTACTGGTCCTCTTCGTCAGTAGTGTAACGTCAGGGGTTCCACAGGGTGTTTACTGGGTCCTCTTCGTCAGTAGTGTAACGTCAGGTAGTTCCACAGGTGTTTACTGGGTCCTCTTCGTCAGTAGTGTAACGTCAGGTAGTTCCACTGGGTTCTCTTCGTCAGTGGTGTAACGTCAGGTTCCACAGGGTGTCACTGGGTCCTCTTCGTCAGTGTAACGTCAGGGGTTCCACGGGGTGTCCTGGGTCCCTTCGTCAGTAGTGTAACGTCGAGTTCCACATGTGTCCTGGGTCCTCTTCGTCAATAGTGTAACGTCAGGAGTTCCACAGGGTGTTTACTGGGCTTCATCAGTAGTGTAACATCAGGGTTCCGGGTGTTTACTGGGTCCTCTTCGTCAGTAGTGTAACGTCAGGGGTTCCACAGGGTGTGTCCTAGGTCCTCTTCGTCAGTAGTGTAACGTCAGGTTCCACAGGGTGTTTACTGGCCTCTTCGTCAGTAGTGTAACGTCAGGAGTTCCACAGGTGTTTACTGGGTCCCTTCATCGTAGTGTAACATCAGGGTTCCACAGGGTGTGTCCTGGGTCCTCTTCATCAGTAGTGTAACATCAGGGGTTCCACAGGGTGTTTACTGGGTCCTCTTCATCAGTAGTGTAACATCAGGGGTTCCACAGGGTGTGTCCTGGGTCCTCTATCAGTAGTGTAACATCAGGGGTTCCACAGGGTGTTTACTGGCCTCTTCATCAGTAGTGTAACGTCAGGGGTTCCACAGGGTGTTTACTGGGTCCTCTTCATCAGTAGTGTAACATCAGGGGTTCCACAGGTGTGTCCTGGGTCCTCTTCATCAGTAGTGTAACATCAGGGTTCCACAGGGTGTTTACTGGGTCCTCTTCATCAGTAGTGTAACATCAGGGGTTCCACAGGTGTGTCCTGGGTCCTCTTCATCAGTAGTGTAACATCAGGGGTTCCACAGGGTGTTTACTGGGTCCTCTTCATCAGTAGTGTAACATCAGGGGTTCCACAGGGTGTTTACTGGGTCCTCTTCATCAGTAGTGTAACATCAGGGTCACAGGGTGTGTCCTGGGTCCTCTTCATCAGTAGTGTAACATCAGGGTTCCACAGGTGTTTACTGGGTCCTCTTCATCAGTAGTGTAACGTCAGGGGTTCCACAGGGTGTGTCCTGGGTCCTCTTCATCAGTAGTGTAACATCAGGGGTTCCACAGGGTGTTTACTGGGTCCTCGTCTGTTTGTACAGTTTCTCTTGATGTTTATATTTACTGAATATTTTGAGGACGGTACAAGTGATAATCTATTAGTCATTTGGTACAAGAAGGTGTGTGTGTGTGTGTGTGTGTGTGTGTGTGTGTGTGTGTGTGTGTGTGTGTGTGTGTGTGTGTGTGTGTGTGCGTGTAGAAAGTTTTGAGAGACATCAAAATCAGAAACTTTATTGAGAAACATCAGTACAGGTACAGCTATTCGTCATTACCATTAATCATCTTTCCCATCATTATATCTGAAGCGAGAAAGAGGTGACATGATTTAACTCACAATGACCTCCCTCTCTCTATCTCCCCTTCTCTTACCCATCCTACCCCCCATCCTACCCCCCACACTGTTAAGGTCTTCAGGGCCATTTATTTTACATGCAGGTGGTTGGCTGAGGGGGGACTTGGGTTAATGGTCTCCCCCGCTGCGCTCTATAAAGCTACATTGTGGCGGTAATTGAACAAGGTCGTTGGTTATTTTCCCGTCCACTGGTCAGTATAAGGCACCAAAGCCACACTCAAAATTGCCTCCGTCAGATCAAAGTGGCCCTCACGCCTGGCCCTATCACGGGGTCATCCATGGCTCGAACCCTAGTGACCTGTGGTGACCTGTGTGTCGCCAGATCATTTAGGGGTTCGTATCCCAGTGACCTGAGGTGACCTGTGTCTCACCAGGTCATTCACGCTTCACGCCGCTGTGGCTCTCGTCCGGGCACCCCTAATCGACCCATCTGTGAATGAGTACACGACTGTAGTTGACTGATTGAATGCACCACCGTCGGCCACATTACCCCACTGTGTATCGAGGTTTAGTATCGAGTGGTGGGTGGTGGTGGTGGTTGTTGTTTTGCCTCCCTCAAGAGCTGTGACGTAAGTAAGGGAGGCGGAGGAAGTTCAGGTTGAGGGAGTGTCAACAATGTGTTAATGTGAGGTGTTTGAATAGTGAGTACAGCGTGGGTAATGAATCTAATTTACTGTTGTTTGTGGTGTTTCAGCTGTTAGACCCATTGAATATCGTTCACTGAGTCGTTAAGTTTCGTTCACTTAGTCTTTTGGGGGTTAAGGGGTTTTGTATTTATTTCAGGGGGTTTGGGGGTAGGTTAAGGGGTGGCTGATGCAAGGGAGGGGTTCTATTTGGCGTCAAGAGAGTCTCCAGTTGTAAAAATTTGGCACTAATTACGATTCAAAGGAGAAAAACATTGGCGCCACCTGGTTGAATTGGCGTAGATATTTACCCCTAAATCCTCTGCTCACGTGAAAAAAAATGTCTACAATCGCGAATTCAATGGAACAAAATTGGCGCCACTTTTTTTGAGTTGGCGAGGAGTGAGGGGGCGTGTTTCCTGTGTTGTGTGAGTCATGAACATCGCTGAGAATTGTAAGTCGTTGATGTAATCCTTATCTCTGCTGCCCTTCTCTCACGTACTTACATATAATAGCTTACATACATACATACATACATACATACATACATACATACATACATACATACATACAGTTCAGTAGGAGATGGGGGGGCAGGGTTCAGGCACCAGCAACAGAGTAGTAGAAGAAGAGGAGGAGGAGGAGGAGGGGTCAGAGGTGAAGGTCAAACAGTAATCAGGCTGTTATGTGAGGGGAAGGATTTGGGGAACATGTAAAGGACGTGACCGTAGCATGATAGCGTCGTGGTGAGTGTTCTGGCTGGGAAGCTGTTTGACGTAACCTGTGACGGATGTGACGGGAAGAGAAGAAAGGAGACGTTGTGAGACGCAGCGTGACAGGACGTGACTGTAGTGTGACGTAATGCCATTTGGGAGGGGAGTGAGTGAGGGTGGAGAGAGAGAGAGAGGGGAGAGAGAGAGAGAGAGAGAGAGAGAGAGAGAGAGAGAGAGACCATCGTTTCCTATTGCCGTTTCATCCTATTGCTAACCACGATTAAATTCGATTCGGATTTGTTGTTCTTCAGAGAGTCGTGTTGACAGCTGGACACGATTGGGTTATAATTTATATATACGTATTTTAATTTATCTCGACGTAGTTTTGAGTTTATTATAATCTAACGGAACAAAGAACAGATGCGTGTTATTCATCTACCCCGCGTGGTTGACAGTACTTGAGAACACGTAGTTGGTGGTGTATGTATGTATGTATGTATGTATGTATGTATGTATGCCTTTAGTGACAGATCGGCTGCGTGTCACAGTACCACCTCCTCCTCCTCCCCATCTCCCCCTTCCTACCCTTCCCCTTCCTCCCCACCTCCTTCCTCTTCCCCTCTCCTCCATCTCCCGGACATCCTCGTTCACCATAGGATACGTCCGCTCCTGATGGCGTGAGGAGGAGGTAGTGTTGTCAGCCTCTTATCTCTACCATAACACACCACAGCATTCATACACTCATACTAACCCGATAATGAATGGAATTATTGCCACAGTGAAAGAATCAACAAGTGAGAGGAATCAAATTGGGGAAATTGGTTTGGTTTTCTTGAGATAAATTTGCATATGATGATTTTGAAATAGGTTTATGTCTTTGTTGTTTTACGATTGTTTGGTAATTTTTTTAGTTTGAGGGAAAGTTAATATTATCTTAAGTGACTCATTTATATTTTTTTTTATGGGAACGTCTCGTGAATATTGTATTTTGAGAGAGAGAGAGAGAGAGAGAGAGAGAGAGAGAGAGAGAGAGAGTAGGTTCAGGTCTACAGAATGTCACAATTCATGGTATCTCCGCCTCTCCTTCCACTATTTTATCGGATTTTCTTCTTCTTTCTTGCTTCTTCTTCTTCTTCCTTTCTCCGTCTTCTTTAGCATCCGTATATAACTAATTTAAAAACACTTACGATCTTTCCTGAAAATAGTCCTAAGTGATGTTCTTATATCAATAAAAAACAATAATTTAAAATTTTTCTAATACCCAACTGGACTTTAAAATTATCCTATATTTTCCCCCTCATCTTTCTCACATTAACCTGTCCAAATACCTTACCTGTAGATCAATTAGTTGCTGTGTTTTTAGTAAGAATAAAGTGACATTCAGTTTGTGTTGTTGACTCATTAACAAGGCGGTGAGGGTGAATCACCATGTAATTACTGTATGTTATAATGTGGGATGCTTCTATAGTGTCCAGGAACCAAATTATCATAGAATTATTAGTTAGATAATTATGTATAGTGATTTATATTTATTTACGATAAATTAGTCTAGAAATTACGTTATTTATTTATGTTGTAATTATTATATGACTCAGAAACGTTCTAACAAGGTCATTTGGAGATAATGTATGAAACTGAGAATCCAGGTCAGACACTTACACCAGGGTGGAGTAGTACCAGGGTGGAGTAGTACCAGGGTGAGTAGTACCAGGGTGGAGTAGTACCAGGGTGAGTAGTACCAGGGTGGAGTAGTACCAGGGTGGTGTAGTACCAGGGTAGTAAGGGTGGGTACCAGGGTGGAGTAGTACCAAGGTGGAGTAGTACCAGGGTGGAGTAGTACCAGGGTGAGTAGTACCAGGGTGGAGTAGTACCAGGGTGGTGTAGTACCAGGGTGGAGTAGTACCAGGGTGGAGTAGTACCAGGGTGGAGTAGTACCAGGGTGGAGTAGTACCAGGGTGGAGTAGTACCAGGGTGGAGTAGTACCAGGGTGTGAGTTAACAAGTTATCCACGACAATACACAAACAAAACAAGGCTGTCACGATGATTGGGGAAGGGGTGTACCCAACAAGAGGGAGTCACACTTCTTACCCTAGGGTCTGTCACACACTCTTACCCTAGGGTCTGTCACACACTCTTACCTAGGGTCTGTCACACACTCTTACCCTAGGGTCTGTCACACACTCTTACCTAGGGTCTGTCACACTCTTACCTAGGGTCTGTCACCACTCTTACCCTAGGGTCTGTCACACACTCACCCTAGGGTCTGTCACTACCTCTTACCCTAGGGTCTGTCACACACTCTTACCCTAGGGTCTGTCACACACTCTTACCCTAGGGTCTGTCACACACTCTTACCTAGGGTCTGTCACACTCTTACCTAGGGTCTGTCCACTTACCCTAGGGTCTGTCACACACTCACCCTAGGGTCTGTCACACACTCTTTCCCTAGGGTCTCACACACTCTTACCTAGGGTCTGTCACACACTCTTTCCCTAGGGTCTGTCACACCTCTTCCTAGGGTCTGTCACACACTCTTACCTAGGTCTGTCCACTCTTACCCTAGGGTCTGTCACACACTCTTACCCTAGGGTCTGTCACACACTCTTTCCCTAGGGTCTGTCACACTCACCACATCACGCTGGCTGGTTCATTATTCTCTGTGACACAAGTTGGAGTGCTACTGGAGTATGTGGTCACGGCGGCGTTGAGTAATACTCCAGACGTGATAAAGAGTTATGGATGAGGCATAAGGATGTGGACGGGGTTACAGGATATGGGGTCATGTCGACGCGCAGGACTCTAATGCCAAGTCCTTAAAGCACTGCTATTCATGAGGCATTCACCGCTCTCAATGTTCTAGGACCTCGCCTCAGCTGGCCCTCCTACCCTTGATAGGTCACTGTCAAGAGATTAATCATTAGCCCAGGCACTTGTAGTTCCTCCAGACAAGAAGGACGAATATCCTCAGGCAACTAGTTTCGTAGCAACATTTGTATCGTGATAATTTCGCCATTATTGTTGTGGTTTTGTCGAGTTATGAAGTTGTGGCGTGACTGGGCAGATGAAGTAATTGGGGTCGGTGGTAATAACCCAGTGACTGCATGAGCTCTATGAAGGTTATTGGTGGTGGGGGGGTAGCTGTGGCCCTGTAGCTGTGTCCTGATGGCTGGTGATGGGGGTAGCTGTGGCCCTGTAGTTGTGTCCTAATAGATGGTGGTGGGGGTAGCTGTGGCCCTGTAGCTGTGTCCTAATAGCTGGTGGTGGGGGTAGCTGTGGCCCTGTAGCTGTGTCCTGATGGCTGGTGATGGGGGAGCTGTGGCCCTGTAGTTGTCTATAGCTGGTGATGGGGGGTGCTGTGGCCTGTAGCTGTGTCTAATAGCTGGTGGTGGGGGTGGCTGTGGCCCTGTAGCTGTGTCCTAATAGCTGGTGATGGGGGTAGCTATGGCCATTTAGCTCATTGGGTGTAGCTATGGTCCTGTAGCTGGTGGTGGGGGGTAGCTGTGGCCCTGTAGCTGATGTAGTGGTGGTAGCTTCCAACTGTCGCAGTAGTTGGTAGCGGCGGCGGCCATTGTCTCGCCAGAAATAAACAGTTTATATAATGTATCACCGAGCAGTTCCCAGCAGCCCTTGGTGACCGCTTTGTGTACTCCGTTGGTATTAACACTGCGTTTGTTTTGTCCCTCAGTGTAACCATTCTCTGAGGTCATTGTTTATCTTTTCCGTGTGCCTTTGTCAGGTCAGGTCAGGTCGGGTTAGGTTAGGTTAGGTTAGGTTAGGTGAGTATATCCCATCCATTCACATTTATCACCTATTCTCTGTTTCATCATTTTATTTTGTTTTCGTCACTTTATCATTATTTACTTTCTCCCTACTTTACTATTATCTTTACCTGCTATATTCTTCCCATTCTTGTTATTCTACCTTTGAAATTAATGAATGTAAAAAAACAACAAATACTATTAGGCTTGTATCGTCATATCCTGTAACATTTTAATTGTTTTAGACTCGTATCCGCTGTGTTACTGTCATCTTAGTCAAATAAATAATGTCTAGAGTACTGAGTGTTTTATTTAATTTCATGAGTTTATCTTTTGTAGACAAGATAATGCGTGTTGTAATGGGATGTGTGTGTGTGTGTGTGTGTGTGTGTGTGTGTGTGTGTGTGTGTGTGTGTGTGTGTGTGTGTGTGTGTGTGTGGTTTGTTTGTTTGTGTATATGTGTGTGTGTGTGGGGTTTGTTTGTGTATACAGTATGTGTGTGTGTGTGGGTGTGGGTGTGTAATTGTATATATGTATGTGTTTGTTTGTGTATATGGAATAGGTGTGTTGGTGTGTGGTTGTGTGGGTGTATGTATATGTGTTATTCTGGGTTAATGCCTCAAGGGTTGAACTAGAGCTGGTTGTTGTGAGGCAGATCCTACTCTTGTTAACATGGTGGCCACGGCTTGTACAACGTCAGGCATGTGGTAGGAATCTTTTGCTGCAGGTCCAGGGTTAGGTTAGGTTTAGGTTAGGTTTAGGTTAGGTTTAGGTTAGGTTTAGGTTAGATTTAGGTTAGGTTTAGGTTAGGTTAAGTTAGGTTTGACTGTCAGCGATTGTCACCTCAAAGAAAGTTGTTGAGGGGTTTTCTGTGGGACCGAGCCCTGGGTTGTCGGTGCCTCAACTTTAGATACGACGGAGCGTTCAACTGACTCACTACAACACAAAGATGGGAGAGAAAACTCGTCAAAACTCTTCCATAACTTGTGGCGGAAGGAGATAGAGAGGGAAGGGGGTAAAGCTCGTCCAACTGCTAACCAAAATGACATCCAAATCATACTGAGATTCTACCATCACAGGATATATTGTTTTACTGTGTTAAGGTAATAAATTAACATAGGAATCTTTAGTTTATGTGGATTTATGTGTGGTAGTGTTTATCTTGGTGTCGGTGGATGTCGTGGGCACATAGTTGTTGGTAGGTGGATAATGGTTGACCTCGTGGGATGGAGGTCAAAGGTAAACTCTACGATGATTGGTTAAATTAGTTTCAGTCCTTATGGCTCCCAACCTTACTCAATCTTATGGGGTCCAGTCCTAATGGGTCACCAGTAATAGTGCACTGAAATTTTAATGGGGACACAATCCAATGGACCCCGGTACTAACAAGAGAGCTTGGGGTCTATTAGGTTAGGGTGTTGTGTGGCTGGTTATTCACACCTCACCGTGACACACACACACACACACACACCCTTGGAGCCCCTCATAAGACGTGTGTAGTGTTAGTTCTGGCTATTATTGGTGTTGCGTCAAACTCTGATTCTCACTCCGCTAACCAGTGCTAAGTTCAAAAGGCCGGAACAGAGTACAGGTAAGAGGAACTAAACAAACCTGTGAATGTCTACCTTTATTGAGTGGTAAGATGATTCAGTCCGTTATTGAGAGGATTTATTGTACCCATTACTGAGAAGTCCGTTATTGAGAGGGTTTTATTGTACCCATCACTGAGAAGTCCGCTATTGAGAGGATTTATTGTATCCATTACTGAGAAGTCCGTTATTGAGAGGGTTTATTGTATCCATTTCTGATAAGTCCGTTATTGAGAGAGTTTATTGTATCCATTACTGAGAAGTCCGTTATTGAGAGTTTATTGTATATTATTTTACTAAGAAGTCCGTTATTCAGAGAGTTTATTGTTTCCGTTACTGAGAAGTCCGTTATTGAGAATGTTTAATGCATTGAGCTAACATCAACAACAATGGTTTACAGAAGGCGTCGTCAACCCCTGTAAACACAACACTAACAACTGTCTACACTGAAACTTCTCACTAACAAGAGTATGACCCACTAGAGGCTGTTTGATCCCGAGGTGTAAACAATTGCCATCAACTTGTTTACATCAAATCAACAACTGGGGGGATGGATTTCATTCCCAGGGGGTGGTGTTAATTTATCCGTGGCATTCAACTTTTTGGTTTTATCCATGGAATTTAACACACACACACACACACACACGCACACGCACACACGCACGCACACACACGCACGCACACACATATGTCCATCTTAGCGAAAAATGATACGGCTATGGAAGCGTCTTGGGTGTCTCTGGTGTAGGTTAGGTACTTTAGGTGTTGTGGGGTGATGGGGAGAAGAGAGGAGGGAGAGGTGGGTGATGGGGGTAGAAGAGGGGGTGGGGGGTGATGGGGAGAGAAAGGGCAGGGGTGGGACGATGGGAGAGGGAATGTTAGGGAGGATGACGTGTTATTAGGAAGGGAGCTGAGGATTGGTGGTCATGGGTGATTGGGAGATTAGATAGAGTGGGAGTCTAGGATTGGGGAGGTAATGGCTGATTGCTGCCTTGGGGAGGGTAACTACGGGAGAAGGGAGGAAGATGGTGGTGGGAGCCAGACCAAAAAGGAGTTGGGGGGATACCAACAGTGGGTGTGTGTGAAAGGAAAAAGACCTTGAGGCAGGGAGGAAGGGGTGGAGTGGGAGGGTGGGGTGAAGGTACCCTAATGGTGGGCAAGATGGAGGAGGACATACTGTGGGTGGGCAGGACGAGGGTGGGCAGGGTGGGGATGAGAGTGGGCAGGATGGAGTTAGGCGGACTGATCGGCCACGGGTAAAAGCAGAGTCAAGAGTTTAACATAACAATGGAAGGAATTACCATCACTTGTTATCTGATAAGAAGAGAGAGAGAGAGGTGCTGTTATAAAGGGTGACGCCTCTGGGTGTAAGATACTATTGGGTAAAAGGACAGTGTACGAAGGAGATGAAGGGACGGATAAACAGGACAATAGAGGGTGAGACAGAAGGACAGGCAGGACAATGGGAGAAGACACAAAGCGACGGGAGTAAGACAGTGGAAGAGCAACAAGCATGGTCTGACACTCCCAGGAAGCAAATACAACCCCCACCACACGACCTTGGCTGGGCATTATAGCTCAAGGGTCTTCAAGATTCGTAAGTTCAAACCTTCCCTCACCCCCCCTCCCTCCACCCCCCCTCCCTCCTCCCTCCTCCCCCACCCCACTCCCTCACTCCCTCCACCCCCCACCCCCCACTCCCTCACTCCCCCACCCCCCTATGGTCCCAAATTAAGATATAAGAACGCATTTGACTCACTCACTCACTCACTCAAAGCTACCACACTAAGATGACAGCTAGAATAGAATTAAGACATCTCTGAGTACTACTATAAATAGATACGTTTGCTCGTAGCCTTCGTTTGGGGGGGGACTTAGACAAGCAGGTCGCCAGTTAGTTGTTCATGAGGTACGGACCTATGTGAATCAAGACTCTAACCTCCAAAAAATACCCTTAAGATAAATTTGAGACTACGTGTTATGTGAATCAAGACTCTAACCTCCAAAAAATACCCTTAAGATAAATTTGAGACTACGTGTTATGTGAATCAAGACTCTAACCTCCAAAAAATACCCTTACTATATATATTTGAGACTACGTGTTATAATTAGCATCTGTCGTATAATCAGGTCGTAAGAATTGTGTTAAGTAACTTGACCCCAAAGTCAGGATATCGCCAAGCAACCACAATTAAGTGTCACTGGGTTAATATGTTTGTTAAGCTCTACTAGACGAGCTTGTAATATCATTTGTCAGATTAATTTAACGTGATTTTTTCTGTTTATTTTTTTGCCTCTTAAATGATGTTGAGTGATTGCATCTTGTTATTTTTGTCTAGGTGTAATTTTGGTGTTTAGTAATGAATGTTGTTTTTGGTGGTTTTCGCTTTTAAGTCTTAGTGAGTTTGGTTCATTCTTACGTCTGTTGTTACGAAGATGAATTAACTTAAGGTCTTTTGAGAATCTGAGCCTGAGATAGTGTATAGTGTGTGTGTGTGTGTGTGTGTGTGTGTGTGTGTGTGTGTGTGTGTGTAAGATGAAACCTCTTTCTTCCTCACTACTCTCCCCTCTTCATTCTCCTCCTCCTCCTTCTCCTCCTTCTCCTTCTTCCTTCCTTCCTCCCTCCCTCCTTGCCCACAGATCATAGCAGAAGGTCACTGTGTACGTTGTATGGGTGGCTGGGTGGTACTGGGTCAATAGGTTCACCTGAGAGAGAGAGAGAGAGAGAGAGAGAGAGAGAGAGAGAGAGAGAGAGAGACTTGAAAATATCTAGTTACTTGTAAATTTATAAGACTTGTAAATTACCTGTAAAAAAAAATCATATGTAAATCTATTAAACTCCGTAAATCTCTTAAAACTTGCAAATTTATATCGTGAATTTACAGTAGTACACTTTGCTTCCCATTTACACACACGACTTACTGAGATAGATAATGGAAGCGGAATTACAAGTGAAATTGACCTTAACACATATAAAATAAGCCCGTGTTTTGCTTGTTTTTATCCAGTGTGTTTGTTTTACCTTGATGCAAATAATGTGAAAAATGTTGGTGTTTGGTTGTGTGTTTGTGTGTTTTGTTGTTTGTTTTTTTTTAGCCTGATTTATCGATGGTTTGTGGATAAGTGGGTTTTTTTTTTTGTATTCAGGGTAAGGTCCATTATCACCCTTTTGTATTTTGGGTTACAGTGTCGCCGTTTTTGTAACCAAGACTCAGGCTACCACGCATAATTTGTTGGTGCCCAGTCACAGAACCTATCTCGATCATCATTTTAATTGGCTCTTGGTCTTGTAACACCCCAAAAAGTAACGCTTCTTATTGGACGACAAGGATTCACTCCCCAGGTGACGTCAGGCCCAAATATTTATTAATTAAGTGAAGAAGTTAAAGGTATAATGTGAGAATAGAGGTGAAATCTGATTAGCTCTTAATACGTAAAACACCTT
>NW_024733231.1:3458023-3477102 GCF_018991925.1 Homarus americanus
GTTACTAACCAAATATTTCAATGTGATATATATATTATTTGTGATTAATAGTCATGTTTATTTCTTTATAATCCACGTTATTAATAAATATAAAGATAATTGTTTATTTTTTACGCTGTGATATGTTGGTCATTAGGTAAGAGTAATTCTGGAATCAATAAAGTAGTTTGTTGAACGAGAAGAGGCGAGAATAAATGACAAACCTAAATTTCAGTGGTATAAGGAAGTCTTCATTTGGATAATATACAAGGAAAAATGAAGGATCACGTAAGGCTTGTGCACTAAAGTTTACCTGATGATAAATGTTCGGATAAGTAATGAAGTATGAGTAAGAATGGTGAAGCCCTTTAAAAATGTTAGGTAATGGGTGACGGGGTGTTTAAAGTGGGCGCTGGGTGACGTCAGTGAGCGCAGTTTACCGGGAGACACGCCAGAGGGACCTGCCTAGACCTGAAGACCTCCCAGTGATGTGTTTACTACCAGCGGGTGCGGACGAGAGGAAGCAGCTGGTCTGTTTTCGCTCAGTTGTGAATCATTGTGAATAGAAACATGTGATTTACGGGTGGATTTAGTGTTATTATGAGTATATGTATCCTTAGATATGTGTAATAATCATCGTCGTGCTCTAAAATGGCCAGAAAAAGCTTAATAAGTTACGTGTGCCAGAACCCAAACAAAACATGAGTGTGTGTATCGGTTCTTCAGCTGTGTTTTGGGACAACATAGCTTGTAGCTGTGCCAAGACGTGTGTAGTGGTGTCATCTGTCAAAATGGGGTGGTCAACGGGATGTGTGCTGTGCCACGGACGCTGTTCCCAAGAGGATAAGAGGCAATACTAGCAGCACTGAACACAGCCAGTGACAGTGTCTCCTTGGAGGTGCTTGTAAGCTCTACCCCGGTGTCAAGCGATGCTGGCCACTTAAGAGTAACCCCCTGAAGCTAAGTCTAAGAAGAACAGCCATAATGCAGGCCAAGAAACGTTATTTACTCCTATTTAGTTGCTGTGCATTTCTCTCCTTCGGATATTTTGGTTACCATCACTTCAAAATCCACCGACAAAATAAGTGGTATCTACACCTGTCAAGTTATTCCGAAGATTCAGATATAGTCCACGACGAGGACATATCTCCAAGCCCGAGGTTTAGGAATAGAAGAACTACAAGGGAGAATGGTGACGGCAACGCTTTTAGAGAGTGTCAGATGGAGACGTGCTTTGATTTTACACTGTGCGAGAAAGGCTTTAAGGTGTATGTGTATCCGATCGATGACAACGCGCCTCCTAGCAGCAACTATATGAAAGTGCTCACTGTGGTTCAAGATTCAAATTATCACACGTCAGACCCCAGTCAGGCTTGTATTTTCATTCTGAGTCTTGACACGCTGGATCGGGACACGTTAAGCAAAGACTACGTAAGGAATATGCCTCACAGGATTCAGCGGTTGCCTTTATGGAACAACGGACAGAATCACATAATTTTTAACCTTTATTCAGGCACCTTCCCCGACTACACTGAAGACCTAGGGTTTGACGTCGGCAAGGCTATATTAGCCAAGGCCAGCATATCCTACGAAAATTTCCGGACCGGGTTTGACATTTCACTCCCCCTGTTTTATAAGACACATCCCGAACGAGGTGGAGACGATGGCTACTTGGAATCCAACAAATTCCCAGGGACCAAAAAGTACCTGTTGTCTTTTAAGGGCAAGAGATACGTGTACGGTATTGGTAGCGAGACGCGGAACAGCCTGTACCACTTACACAACGAGCGAGATATTGTTCTCCTGACCACTTGTAAACACGGAGATTCTTGGAAGGAGTACAAGGACGAGAGGTGTGACCATGACAACGCCGAGTATGACAGGTCTGTCTCCAAAAAATTATAACGATACTGTACCATAGTTAAATCTGGTAATTAAACTCACTCAAAATCCTTTAATCATCTGTAAGTGATAAAGAGATTATACTGTGTATCAAGATATGATCATCAGGCACTGTCTAAATATTGCTTTTTAGTTAACATGTATAATTATTCATTGTATTCTTTGAGAGACACTTTAGTTACTTCATGCTTTACAATCTTGTCTCGGAAATAAATTATGTATATTTTAGTGATGGTAAAATATGTGTGTAGGCCGGACTATTGGTACAAAAATAATTTCCTTTGGCTTATGTTTAACAGCAAACAAATATAAGCTGGCAAGTTTTATGTTTGATTTGTAAGAAGAAAAAAATATTGGGGTATTAACATGTTTTGGTGCTGGTAATACAGTATATTTTGCATGGTATTTTAGTGATGTTAATAGTGGTTAGCACAGAATATAAATACAGGCATCTCAGCATGTACGGAGGGGTTATGTTCCTGGATATCCATTTATGAAGTGAAAAAAAAAAATGTATATTGAATGGTAGAACCCATGTATTATTTGTGGTGTTTTGTTCCAGGGAAAATTGAAGTTTCTATAAGTTGTATAAATATTTGTAAAAGTACCTCTGCACTCCTGGTGGTCATCTTGACTGCGTGACAGCTAAACGTTTGCATTTTCTCTAAAAAAAAAAAAGGTCATTATGTATATTCGTAAAATAAATTTTGGTTTATCAGGCATACAGGGGTCCCCGGGTTACAAACGGATTCTGTTCCTGAGGACGTTCTTAAATAAAAAATGTACGTAAGTCGAAACACGTGCCATGTACAGATCGTACTTGTAAAACAATGTTTAAAATCCCACTGTATCATAGCCTAAGTCTTTACGTACATTTAAAATCACTTAATTTAAGAGGAAAGAAGAAATAGATTGACAAAACACATTAAGTAAAAGTAAAAAATAAGTCATTGGGTAAGTAAAATACTGTAAATTTAAAATTTAACCTTGTTCGTAACGGCGAGTGTTCGCAAGTCGGGGACCCCCTGTACTGTACGTATATTAGGGGACACCTGTAACCTATAGGGCCAGAGCAAGGAAAAATAAAAAATTTGCATTTATCAGTAGCTACTTAAGAAATGGCAAGTGGGCCATGGCTTATATGCTATTGGTGCAACCACAGTAAAACAAAACATCTATGAATTATGTCCAATTTTAGGAGAAACAAACTTCTGGTCTGTTCTTTTTAATATGAGACACTCAAAGTGCTGAATGTACCTTGACTTATGACACACTTACCATTCCATTTATTATTAAAATAACTGCGACATTACCAAAGTAAGGTCTACCGGTACAGTACCATTCTGTATGTGCAGTATTAATTTTGGGTGCTACTGTATTTTATAATTTTTAAAATCAGATTGATGGACATATTGTTTGGTATGAAATTTATGCCAGTACTGTGCTTTAAATATAACGGTACTGGATTTAGTAGATAGTTTACTGTACTGTACAGTATATGTTAATAGAAATTCAGGAGTACAGGGAGTCCCCGGGTTACGAACAGGTTCCGTTCCTGAGGATGTTCTTAAGTCAAAATTGTACGGAAGTGGGAACACTTGTTATGTGCATGCTGTACTTACAGAACAATGTTTAAAATCACACTGTATCATAGCCTAAATCCTTGTATACATCTAAAATAACTTAATTTAAGACAAGAGAAGAAATAGAATGACAATATACAGTAAATGAAAGTAAAAAATAAGTTATCAGGTAAATAAAATACTATAAATTTAAAGTTTAACTCCGTTTGTGTTGGCGGGCGTTCGTAAGTCGGGGACCCCTTGCAGTTATACAATATATACCAGTATGATAGGCATACTGTATACTATACAGTAAATCCTTTCCACGGTGACTTGTTTTCACGGTTTTGGTGTACCAGTAGCTACCGGTACTAGTTTTACCTTGTGACAGCACTCTTCTAGGTGTTACTGTTTTAATAATTTATCAGTTAATTTTGATCACAAAGGTTAGGCACCCCAGCTTATTTCACCTGACCTAACCTCCCCAAGTTAGCGTCATGATGTTTACGGTAATAATAAGGTGAAATGAGCTGGGATGCCTAATCTTCTTGTGATCTGTTAATTTTTATTTGGAAACTATACATCGATTTACTTTTTGATACTTTTATATTTTTTTAATAAAAAGCGTACAGCGTATATACTGTATTAAGTACTATACCTGTAGTTGCCATGAAGGATAATTAATTTTTTATTTGCATTTATTACTTCTATAGAAACATTGCATTTTTGTATGTAGTGTATTCTTTACCAGGTATTACAGGAGGTACCGTACATATTAAAATAAAATGAATATGTTGCCATTTATAAGGGGGGGGGACCTAGTTGAGGTGTATAAGCATCTCAGGGGGCACTACTCAGTTGAGTGTCCTTACTTGGAGGTGGCGGACGCTCGCCCCACATGGGGTCACAGCTCAAGATTGAAGAAGCCGCAAGTCCAGAAAAGTGTGAGGGCAAACTTTTTCGGAGTGAGGGTTGTAAACTTTTGGAGCAATCTACCAGAGTGTGTTGTGACGGCACCGAGTGTGAGCTCTTTCAAGACAAGACTTGACCAACACTGGAGCGGGTTCAGGTACATTCAGGAGCCGGTGCATGCCCAGTATTTTCCAACAGTGCGTGAGAGAGACGTGGCCGACCGCCCGGGCGGCTAGCGAGCCGATCTTTTGGTAAAGAAGATAAATGAAAAGGAAAAGTAATCAGAGACGTGACCGATCGCCCAAACGGCTAACAAGCTGATCAGTGGCGAAGAGGATAAAAGTAAAAGTTAAAGTATTCCACTGTGCCGGGTATGTTAATCCTGTAAAACAAGTTAAATGTCAAGATCAAACATCACTCACTCAAGTTTTACTCGGTAATTTTGCATCTTGTACATGTTTGCACATTTCAACATTGTTTTAAGCTGCCTATTGAATCATGTTGCTGATTTTCATATATGGGAGCTTCTTGTTTTTGCTCAAGAGGTGTTGGATGTCAAGGTCACTTGACAGACCTTTTTAAGTTATTAGTTTCACACATTCTCATTATATTTATGGTACATAGATTGTTATGAGAATCTGTTGTTTAAGCCTGAAATAATATAAAGATTAAAGGCTCACAAACTTCAGGGAAAAAATACATTTAGGCTGTTGTTATTTGACCACTTACTTTAAAAGTAATCCTGGACAGCTTACATCTATGGGACTGTCTAGACGGGAGAATAACTAATACAGTATAGCTACTTGGCTGTCTAGACAGAATAATACTTCACAATTATTTGACTGTCTAGACAGAAGAATACTTCACAGCTATATGACTGTAGACATGGACTTTGCTCACAACCATTTGGATATTAACTGTTGACTGTCGAGCCATACTGTATGCCTCTAGTTATCTTTAATGATAGATGAACAGCTTCACTGCTGTGTGAGGTTTTAGACTGAATATCTCTCAGGATAACTCACACTTATCAAATTAGGATATAGAATTTGATATATATTTTTTTAATGTGTGAAAAAGTTTGTGGTAGTTACTGTATGTATGTGGTAGGTCTTTTATTTTAATTTATTTTATATTTTTGTATTTTATACCAACCTCACCAAGCTCCTTATGAGGGTGATTTAGAGGAAGCATACAGTACTGTTACCTGTGATGCTATAGGGAAGGTGTACATATTAATTTGTATGTTTTTATCTCTTAGTTTATTCATCAGCTCAGCTCTGATCACTTATGGTATTGGTAATAACCCTCACAGTTCATGGTCGGTATAGTACATGAGTCACTGATGGTGAGTAGTGTAAGGTCGAAGAGCGTTAAGTTAATTACTGGCAGATACAGTATACTGAACAGGCTGTCGTGGGTGACATAAAAAAGATCTTAACAGGTTTCATTGAGTGTGATCACTCTTGAAGGGGCTTATATATTTTCTTAAAACTTGGCAGGGACATATTCTCTCCCTATGAGCTCAGACATGTTAATACTGTAGGTTTGGTTCAGGTATTTTAACAAGGGCATTGGTGAATCACGTGCCTGATCTTAGTCATATGCATACCATACATGTAGAATCTAGTTGTGTATGAAGGGAAGACAATGAAAACCTGTTTTAGATATTATAATACCTGTATTCTTTACATTCAGGTATGACATGTTTACTTTTTACAAGAGTTGTGACTTGACCTTCACTCCTTTCAGAAGTTATTTTTGTGTTCACCTTTAGACTGTACCATTATACTGGAGCTGTACAATATTAAATTTTCCCACTAAGTTATGGGAAATTTACTGTTGACTTTGCAGTATACAGTGTACCATATAGCTATAGGGAGGGTGTTTTAAGGGAACAAGATAAGATGACAGTACAGCACGTCTTATCTATTTGTATTTTACCTCGATTGGAAGTTTTGCAAAGATTTAGCAATGGTCTTATTGCTCAGAACATCAGACCAAAACCAAACATTACTCTGAACTTTCCATTGTTCAATATAATTACATTCTTGTCCTCTTGAGTAATTTATTTTATAGCTAGTGATAAACATGAAAATAATCCACAGATTTTTATATCCTGGTACTCGGGGACTTAATAATTTTCTGAGCAAATGTTCTGTACTGTAGCTATATACTTATTACAGAATACAGTAGCTATGTGTATCCTTGCTCTAAGGTGGAAGTGACATGATGAGGTAAAATCTTTATAATTTTAGGTAAGTTCATGTATTTTTCCTTGACTTTGTTCTGTAAGTACGATATGCATATAGAGTATGTGGTTTGACTTAAGAACATCCGTAGGAATGGAACTCGCACATGACCCGGGTACTCCTGTACACAACCTTAGTATCATTACAGAGGTTTTGTTGAAAATCCTCACTAGTTGTGTCAAGAAATAGTTTTTGTTAGAAGATCAAAAGTGAATTCCACACTTACCGGTAGTCAAAGATCAAGTTTAACATCTAAAGGTCAGAGATAGACACCGTCTGATAACTGTTGTGTTATGTATCGTGACTCGTGTGTACAGTGTATGGATGTGGGACTGATTATCACTTTAATGTGAGTAAATTATGTTTCACAGATTAGTACCTGTACCATTTTTGATGATTTTGCAGTACAGTACTTGATTTTGAAGTGTTTTGTAGACTAAATAATGACTCCGGTAATTAGATAAAATAACTTGAATACAGTACACTACAGTATAAATATTTTTGTGCATATTTAGTACAGTATGTAGTATATGCTTTTATATGTACAGTACACCAGACGATGCACTGTGAATTTTAAGAATACTTTATGAATACTATATAAGTAAATGTACCTGTAGTCTTAATTAAGAGTAGTGGTAAAGTGTGTGGAATATTTCTATCTACATTCTACCTGTACAGTGTATTTCACCCCCTTTCATACACTATATTTGTACAGTACAGTCGCTATATCATCATTGTCCTCTCATTCTTGAGTTATTTTGTATTTACTATATCCTGTGATTTACCCCACACAGTACAGACGAGTGCTGTATTAGGAGAGAAGGAAAGGTAAAGAAATGATGCAAGTACAGTACTCTTGAGCAGCTTTAGTTATGTATTTATACAGGTTTATTACTGTACTGTGCTGTATTGGTATTGATTTATTAATAAATTTTTTGTAGTTATAAATGAACAAACAGAAGATACTCTGGTGTATAATAAATAAGATGTGTAGCTACGTTACTGTATATATTTCATACCTGAAGCCCATTTTTTGTAATCTGGTTTCATGTTTACTGGATTCATTTAATACAAGCGTGGAAATTTTAATTAAATATCGTTGAAGTTAAATGCTGCATTTTGGAACTAATGCTTCGCAGTGCCCTGGACAGAATTTTTCCTGTTTGTTAAATCAGTGTAGATATTGCATGTTGTGCAGGCAGTAGTGCAAATTAATTTTGTCATTTGAACAAGGATACAAATTTTCATTTACACTGTATTGACAAGTTCTTAGTCATCTCCATTAAGAGGATTTGCTTGTTAAATTGGAATTCCTTTTAGGAAGGAATACTGTAGTTCTTACAGTATTGTTTGTCACCGTTGAATTTTTGTATGAATTTCATATGTGGTAGTAGGCACCTACCAAACAGGGAGGTACTACTGCCTGGGAAGATATTGGAAGCATAATGTGTTGTCTAACGGTAGACCCTGCTGCCATATGGCATCACGAAAATTGTGACCAAGTCCAAGGTTGCTGACCTGACTTTCTGCCTCATTAACACACAATTGCAGGTCTCAATTGTTTCTCTTACTATTGACAACACAACATACATACTGTCGTTTCTCACTCTTGACTTATTTATTTTTTTCATTTTCATTATTATTAATATTATTATTATTATTACAGTTGACAACCCTTTATCCGAAATTCCAAAAACCGAAAAGCTCTAAAAACCGAAAGTTTTTTTTTTTTTTTAAACAGGATTATTAGCCCACCCAGGCACAGATCACTGACCCACATCGGGGCCTGGGTGGCGAAAATGTAATAGTAATAATAATTATAATAATAATGATTATTCATAGTAAATAAAATTTTTAATAAAAATACACCAAAATAAAATAACAATTATTACAATAATAATAATAAAATTTAATAATAAAATTAATAATAATAATAATAATAATAACAATAATACTGTAATAATAAAATAATAATAATACAGTACAGTAAAGAAATACAAGAATGAAAAAAGATCAAAAGTGAGAAACACAACCTAGACCTATGAATTATTTTTATTATTATAATTTTTATTATATTTTCGACCCCCAGGCCCCAATGTGGGTCAGTGATCTATGCCCGGGTGGGATAATACACATTAAAAAAAAAAAAACCTAACCATTCTAAAAACCGAAAAATTCCAAAAACCGAAAAATTCCAAAAACCGAAATGCCTCTGGCCCCAAGGAATTCGGATAAGGGATTGTCAACCTGTATTATTATTATGATGTCAGTGACCTGTGCCCTCGTAGGCTACAGTAATTCCTGGAGAAAAAAAAATATAGTGCAGCTTATTGTATTCGTGGTAATGTAACCTTCTAGGGAGTGTGTTATCTACAAAAATCTCGACCTGGAAATAAGTGATAAATATTTTGAAGGTCGCTTGTCATCTGTGCTTTCTCAATTTTGTGTTCGTTTTTCTTCTCATTTTCTTCATTTTTTTTATCTTCCTTTCCTCCTGTTGCCTTCATTCTTTCTCACCAATTTCTATCTTCATTTTCCTTTCTCCCCTATCTCCCTCTTTTGTCAATTTTCACCTGCATTCTTCCTCCTCTCTCCTCTTTTTATCATCCCTTCTTCCTCTTCTCTTATTCTTCATTGTCGTAATTTTCCTTCCTTCCTTCCTTCCTTCCTTCCTTCCTTCCTTCCTTCCTTCCTTCCTTCCTTCCTTCTCTCTCCTTTCATCCATCCATCCATCCATCATCCCTCTGACTTTCCTTCCATCTCTCTCTCTCCTTCCTTTCATTCTCCCTCTCTTTTCTTCTTTCTATTCTTCTTTTTTCATTCCTTCCAATCTTCATTTTTTCCAATCCTGTATCAGTGATTTGGCATATCAGGGAAATTGCTACTGTAATTTAAGAAGGCGTTTTGGTTCTATATGGGAGTTGGATTTTGACTGCTGTATTAGTTCTATAGGGAGTTACAGTTGGATTTTGACTAATGTATTACTTCTGTAAGGGAATTGGGCTTTAAATACGAGTTGAAGGTTTTCAGTAATGCAAGGAATCAACAGATGTGTTTTAACTCATAGTATTCTGTTTCTATTCACTTTGTAATCTTGTAAACTTCTCGCATCATCTTTGGTGAGACGGGAGTGTACTGTATAGTGGTGTGTGTCAGGAGCTTGGTACACTGGGAGCTCATTGTAAGCGGCAGTATTGCGCTAAACCTTTCACAACTTACCCTTGGCTGATAACGCTTGATATTACTGTCTGGTGTTTGGTAACTCGAGGAACTTTCAACATCATTAACAAAGTAAATGTTTCAGCTTCTGGTACGGTTTGTTAGTGGCTAAAGAGAATCATCATAGTGTAGTGTGGTCTCGTTAGTGATACTGAGACGTGTTCTGTAAAGAGGGGTTGTTATTATGGTATCATCTGAACTGGATAATGTTATGTACCGGTACTTGATATTAGTATTGTAGGCTTTAACCCTTTAGCAGGCAGGAACTCCCTTCAGATGAATAAAATCGTCTCACATTAACCAGAATAGAATATCTAAGGGATAATTTGACCTCTAAATGGTAAAATAAAAAGTAATTTATTAAAAGTGACGTTAAATAAATTGAACTGGCCAATTGTAAGTCTAGTGTAGCCAACGAGTCCTTAATGCAGGCTAATTAATTAATTACATTTAGATTGGGCTTTTATTGCATGTATTATAATTAATACATTTAATTTAATTCGTACAGTACATGAGTTTTTATTATTATTATTTATTATTATTATTATTATTATTGTTATTATTATTATTATTATTATGTACATGAAAGGTCATAATTACATTTGTTTGTTTAGTGTGATGTTAGGACTAGTGTCTCCGGGTGATGTTAGGACTAGTGTCTCCGGGTGATGTTAGGACTAGTGTCTCCGGGTGATGTTAGGACTAGTGTCTCCGGGTGATGTTAGGACTAGTGTCTCCGGGTGATGTTAGGACTAGTGTCTCCGGATGATGTTTGGACTAGTGTCTCCGGGTGATGTTAGGACTAGTGTCTCCAGGTGATGTTAGGACTAGTGTCTCCGGGTGATGTTAGGACTAGTGTCTCTCCGGGTGATGTTAGGACTAGTGTCTCCGGGTGATGTTAGGACTAGTGTCTCCGGGTGATGTTAGGACTAGTGTCTCCGGGTGATGTTAGGACTAGTGTCTCCAGGTGATGTTAGGACTAGTGTCTCGGGTGATGTTAGGACTAGTGTCTCCGGGTGATGTTAGGACTAGTGTCTCCAGGTGATGTTAGGACTAGTGTCTCCGGGTGATGTTAGGACTAGTGTCTCCAGGTGATGTTAGGACTAGTGTCTCCGGGTGATGTTAGGACTAGTGTCTCCAGGTGATGTTAGGACTAGTGTCTCCGGGTGATGTTAGGACTCGTGTCTCCAGGTGATGTAAGGACTAGTGTCTCCAGGTGATGTTAGGACTAGTGTCTCCAGGTGATGTTAGAACTAGTGTCTCCGGTTCATGACACTCCTGAATCGATTCATGGTTGTAATTGTGTGGAGTCATGACAGTGAAGGTATTAAGCTGTGGCTGTGAGCGACTTGAGTCAACAGTGAACTAGTTGAGTCATGGGAGCGTAAAAGATTGTCTCGAGTCATGGTCGTGTTGGAGGTGTGTTTTGGGAGTCTTTGGAGGAATAGTTGTGTTTTGAATTTATATATTAGTCATGGTAGGTTAGGTTAGGTTATTTCACCTGAATATAAACCTAGCCTAACCTACTCTAACCTAACCTAGCCTAACCTACTCTAACCTAACCTAACCTAACCTAACCTAACCTAACGTACTTTGATCTAACCTATGCTACTTTAACCTAACCTAACTCATGGTAGGAAGGGGTTAATTAATGGAAAGGAAATGGGTTAATTGGTGAAAAGGGAAAGGGTAAATTCATTGAGGAAGTGAGTCAGGTAAATAATAGGATTAAATCATGGTAGGAAAGGATTAACTCAGTGGTATTAAATTAACACTGGTACTCAAAGGTTTTTTCCCATCGTCAATTCTCCTCCCCTTGTGTAGTGACTAAGGTGTGTCCCGAGCCCCTTTTTGCTCTTGTTATACCTGGTTGATGTGTTATAATCTTTCTTAATTAGTTTGTTATTTTTTTAGTTCTATTCATATATTGGAATTTATTTTCATTTATAGTGTTTTTTTTTTCGATTTATTTATTTATTTTGACTTTTTCTCTATTTTTTTTCTTCAAATTATTATTATTATTTTTTTTTATTTCTTTTGTTAAGGACTTACTGTAGATAGGAGGATTATGTAGCGAGAATCAAATATAACTAGTATTTATTATGACTACTTATACAGGACAACAGAAACGAAGAAAAATACCCCCTGTAGTGTATATTCGGTTCATTTTACGTCTGAGAAAAGAAACATACCTGAAGTGGATGGGTCTCTACAGGTGTGCTCGATTCACTTCCCACTCTTGCCTACAAAATGTCCCTGTGGGGGTATAACAAGCAGGTAAACAGGAACACCGGGAATAGATGAAGTTATTCCTTTAGTAAACTTCTGTGTTATTTTTTAGATTTATTTAACGTCTAGTAAGTTAGTTTCAGCATTATTCTAAGATATTAACTTGGTAAATATTATCCAAAGGGGAAACTTATTGTGTTAAATGTAGCTTAGTAAGGTTATCTTAACATGCTAGCCTTCAACCTGTGGACCACCGAGTAAATTTGCCTTAAGAGGTTGAATCTTATAAAAGCTGGATGATTATAGTAGCTCCTCATGATACTAATAATGGTGTAACAGACATCATATGGTTACGTGGTTATTTAATTCCTAATATCACTGATAATATTACGGTTATACACGGCCAAGATGATGATGGTAGGGGGTGGTGGGGTAAATTAGATCGTACGTGTCGGCTCGTTCACCCGTGTAATCATGCCTTTGGTGTGCATTGGCTGGAAACTTTGTACGATTGTTGTAAATGTAATAGAAATGTGAAGTTTTGTTTATGCTGTTACACTATAAGGGTTAGGTTAGGTTATACCACATGACCTGGCCTAACCGAACCTTTTTTGATAATGTAGCCATCAATGATTGTGGTAATGTTGGTCAAGTTCTGTGGAAATATTGTCCACTGGAGATTTGTGTATATCCCTCGAGGCTGTTGGTTCATGTCACCAGCAGACAAACTTTATAACTTTAACCCAGCTTAATCATGAACCATGTGATGAAACTGGTGAAGTCTGCTCTTGAAGACGTCTCATGTTTCTTATATTGACTGGTAACGAGCTGACTAGTGTAGGGTGTCAGGTATAGACGACTTCCCTGATGGTGGCTGTACCGTATACACTTAGTAGATTCTCCCATGCCTCGGGCACCAGAGATTCAAGTGTTTTCCTTGGCTAAAGTACTGTATGGTTGCCTCTCGAGTTTTGTTTCCCAGGGGGTATAAATATGTCTTAATTGTGACCCCAGTTGTTAATTGACTGGGATCACTATTTACGCTGTCTGAGTTTATTGCAACTCAACACCTGCCCATCCCCAACACCTCCCCCATCCCACCAACCTCCTCTCCCTCTCATTCCCGGGGTTCACTTGGCATTAGGACCTGGGTTAATGTCTTGATGATCATCTTTAAATTTGTGAGAATTTCACGATGGAGAAAAACAGCAGGTTATAGGAAGGTTGCCATCAAGGTTTATATACTGTTGATAGCTGGTGGTGGTTTGAGAAGCGATGAAGCGTGTTAACTGATAACTCCACAAATGGACCCAGAAACAAGATTTGAGAAGGTATATATATTTGTTGAATTACTATATGTGAAGTAACTATAGTATACAATGTTTTTACGCTGCCATTTGAGCTCAGTAGTTGGCCAGCAGGCAGTATGATAGTATAGTACACGATGCTTACTCTTTTATATGTGGCGTCAGTGTGAGCCTCGCTGTGCCTGATGGGTAAAACCTGTTAGGCTCGTAGTTTATCTAATGATTGCTGTAGTGTGTGTGTGTGGGGGGGGGTGTTGTGAGAGTGTGTGGTGTATAGCCTGGTGGGGGGGGTGTTGTGAGAGGTGTGGTGTATAGCCTGGTGAGGTGTGTGGTGTATAGCCTGGTGGGGGGTGTGTTGTGAGAGTGTGTATAGCCTGGTGGTGGGGTGTTGAGAGAGTGTGTGTATAGCCTGGTGGGGGGGGTGTTGTGAGAGTGTGTGTGGTGTATAGCCTGGTGGTGGGGGTGGGAGAGAGTGGTGTGGTGTATAGCCTGGTGGGGGGTTGAGAGAGTGTGTGGTGTATAGCCTGGTGGGGGGTGAGAGTGTGTGGTGTATAGCCTGGTGGGGGGGGTGTTGTGGAGGTGTGGTGTATAGCCTGGTGGGGGGGGTGTTGTGAGAGTGTGTGGTGTATAGCCTGGTGGGGGGGGGATGGCTTGTGAAAGTTGTGTGTCCACTTCGATTTTCTCCTCAGTTATATTGGGAAATATTGCTTATATTTATTTGATTTGTATAACATCTGATTAAGGAAATGGCACTACAGGTAAACGAGTTCATGTGGTACTGTAGCTATTATTAAAACTGTAATTTTTTTTTTCTATGCTAGTTTTATAAGACCCCAGATGGTGATATGATTATTTTCGGGCGTGGAAGAACTGGCCTGGGACCGGCTCTCAATTTATTTTAACAAGAAGGCCGTGTATGCACAGCTTGTATATAAAATAAACGGCCTGAGCACCCATGGGGGTTGATCGGTCAGATGGCACATGCGCAGCCAGCCTCAAAACATATAACAAAATACAGTACCTAATATAATGCAGTTAATATAATTCACAGCTTATATAATATCCGGTTTTCTAAGATAAATTTAACCGGATCCATAGCCTTTTAGTTTTTACCTATTAAAAGTCGGGGCTTGGACAGCGTATGCAGTAGTGAGTGAGGAACCAGTTTTAACATCTTGGTGTCTGCTCGGTCTTACAGCTCTTTTATCAACATTGTTATCATAAGAAACACCTTGATTGACGCTGCAGGAATTTGAATCACTTCCTTACAGGTAGTGGTACTTTATGAACGCCTGAGACGACTGGCTTGTTATGACCCACCAGTTTCCAGATGTAAGATTGGCTTGTTGGCTTACAGGAGCTTTGTTGGCTGTCTCACTCTTTATCTTGGCGGTGATGTTAGAGGAGCACTGTTGAGGGGTTAGAGGAGCACTGTTGGGGGGTTAGAGGAGGACTGTTGCTTTCTAGGAGGACTTGAGGGGGTTAGAGGAGGACTTGATGGGGTTAGAGGAGCACTGTTGGAGAGGTTAGAGGAGCACTGTTGGGGGGGTTAGAGGAGGACTTGATGGGGTTAGAGGAGCACTGTTGAGGGGTTAGAGGAGCACTGTTGGGGGTTAGAGGAGCATGATATCCAGTCAAGTTTTAGGGTTTTAGGAACACCATGAGTCAAGTTTTAAGGCTTGAGGAACACCATGAGTCAAGTTTTAGGGTTAGAGGAACGCCATGAGTCAAGTTTTAGGGTTTGAGAAGCACCAGGTCAAGTTTTAAGGAACACCCAGAAAACACGTTGTCAGTGTCAAGGGCGAGGAAGGACTCCGGAAACTTATAACACAGTGGGTGAGGTATTCCCGACGTTCATTAAGTACCCCGAAGAGATGCAGCGTCACGCCTCCTTCATCCCTCAACGGTTGGGAGTGTTGACAAGACGCCGGGTTCACTTGGATAGTTAGAAATTCATTCATCTATTTTTTTTTTTGAGGTGTACCCGATGTTCTTCCTTCGTGGTATTCAAGGTCTTTTATTATCCTGGTGGGGTAATGTGACTTGTGTCGGGTTGCATGGCTATCGGTTATGTGTTTAAGTTTGGCCGTGAAGTATCGGTTGCCTGTCGATTTTGAAAACGCCATCTATTTCGGTTTATTGGTTTGAGGATGCGTTGTTGTTCCTCCTACGAAGATATCCTTTTTGAAATTCAGTAGATTACGTTTTTATTATTATTAGTTAAACCCCAAAGCTTAAGAAAACTCGATAGAATTATGTTCATACTCATTGTTGCAGCTAGTTCCCAAAGGATCAATAGCGTGTGTATACTGTATGTTCTGTTTCTGGTAAGGTTAAAATCGTGTGGAAATGTGATTTTAAACCTCAAGATTTTAACAAAAGCTTTAATCTGTGTTAACATGTGTGATTTTATCGTATATGTGTACCGTGTGCACTATCAGTGAATCATATATAATGACACACGGAAATATGGTGATTAAACCGTGAAATTAGGCGTTTTAATGTAGTAATAACAAAAATGAACGAGATTACACAGTTAGGAGTTTACTAACACCATTGTCTAGGAATAAAAATAATGACGCCGTATTTGTGTCATAACCGAGGAGAAATAAGGATAATAGGTTAATGAAGGCAATAATAACGCTGTAAGGAGATAAATGAGTAATATAGTCAGGGAAACTTATTTTTGTCGTAGTATTATGGAAGGAATAGATACAATAATGTAGCTATTCCCATTGGCTTAACTACCCATTAGGGACACTGCGGATACAACACAAGGAAGCAGTGTGGTTTGACAGTGCCACTCGACCTCCTTCACTTACCCAGCTGGAAACTTAGCGTACCTATATACAGTACAGCTAGGTTGACTGGGAGTACCTCGGACACGAACGAGTGACCTCAAGTACTAGAGATGAATAATAAACCCACTCGGCCGCCGTATCCCACAGTATTCTTATCACTATATAATATAAAGATCAGAATGGTCTATAAGAGGCGGAAGATGGAGTCGTGGGTTAGTTTACGAACTATAAATAATCAAACTGGGGAAAATAACAGCAACTGTGTGGGATGAAGCGAGCATAAGAGACCTTTATAAGATTATATTTAACTAACGACTTTATTGCTGTCAGATTAATTATTGTTTTTTGCCCAATTTGAAGTGATCAAGACGTCAGATGAATTGGTTAGTTGTGGCTGATGGACGATGGTTCATGGTGGTAAGAATCCAGAGTGTGTTTACATTATCATTAACATAACTGTATTGGTACTATTACTGATCATTACAGTAGTGTATTAAAACGTACACAAATATACTGGGTGATGGTGATGATGATGGTGGTGGATGATGATGGTGGTGGTGATGGAGATGATGGTGGTGGTGATGGTGATGATGGGATGATGGTGATGATGATGGTGATGATGATAAGAACATAAGAACATAAGAATGGAGGAAACTGCAGCGGCCTATTGGCCCATACTGCAGTTCCGCTTACAACTCAACCCCTATTGCTCATATGAGCATCCAAACCTATGTTTAAGCAATTCAGCGAATTCGAGAATGATGATATTTGGTAACTTGTTCCATTCATCAACTACTCTGTTTCCAAACCAGTGCTTACCTATTTCACGCCTAAATCCAAATTTGTCTAATTTAAAACCATAGCGAGTTCGCTCCTGGTTGGATAATTTGAGTACCGTAATGTCCTTGTTTAGCCCTGCCCTCCACCTATACACCCTCTATCAGGTCGCCCCTCGCCTATACGTCTCGAGGGAGCAAATTAAGATGCTTTAACCTGTCTCTAACGTTCCTAATGCCCGGGATTAGTCTTGTCATTCTCCCTGAATTCTTTCCAAGGATTCTATATCCATTCTGTAATACGGTGACCAGAACTGAACTGCGTAATCCAGGTGTGGTCTTCACAAGAGCAAGATACAGTTTAGGATGACCTCGCTGTCTTGTAACTAACACTTTTGTATGAACCCAAGCATTATTAGCCTTGTTACGAGCAAAACACATTGTTTACTTGGCTTAAGGTTCCTACTATCATTACCCTAAATCTCTCGCAGTCGATTTTCATGGCATCGTTGTTCATCTGGCATCTGGTTTCTGTTTACATCTCCTATACTGAGTACTTACATTTGTCGACATTGAATTTCATCTGCCATTTTCAGACCATTGGAAAATTTGTTTAGATCTTCTTCCTGTAGTTTTAGGAGTCCTCGTCGATTTGACAACACGTCCTATTTTAGTGTCATCAGCAATTTACTTATGTTGCTGTCTATGCCGATATCTATGTCGTTTATGTATATAATAAACAATAATGGTCCAAGTATTGAGCCTTTGGGAACTCCACTTGTGATTGCTCCAATGGACTTAGTGCCGTTAATGCTCACTCGCTGTTTCGTCCTGTAACCACGCCCTCATCCATTTAAGGATGCCTTGATGCCATGAGCTTACCTTCTAATTAGTCTTCGTGGGGACTCTGTCGAAGGCTCTTTCTAAATGAGATATACCACATCATAATTGTGCCCCCGTCCACTGATCCGAAAACTGATGAAAAGAATGTTAATAGATTGAGAAGAAGAAAGTCTTCTAAATATGCTGGGAATCATTGATCAATCGGTGCTTTCTCCAGGGATTTCGAATAGAGTTTGAAATGATTGTCAGTAATTTGCCTACTATTGATGTTAGACTGATTAAGGTAGTTAGAGGATAGTGATCTATCCTCTTGAAAATCGCATTACATTCGCTATCCTCCAGATTCTGGTACTACACCTGTTTTGCGACATGTTAAACAACTTGCTAAGGGCATACTAAGCTCTTCCTTACATTCTTTAATACTCGGCAAATATCTCATCGCACAGGTAGACTTATTAGGCTTTAGTTTGTCTATTTGCTTACAACATCGTTACTAGTCACCTATCTCAATTTAATTTGGTTTTCTTCACTATCTCTGAATAGAGAGTCGGTGCCTCGGCATCATGTTTAAATTGTAAAACCAAGGAAAATATTTATTTAAATTATTGCTCATTCTCCGTCGTTATCAGTGAGCTCAGAGTCACCAAGGTCCAATCTTTTCTCGTGTTTAGTTTGATACATTTGCAGAATCCTGGGTTTGTCTCCGCCTCCCTTGCTACCCTTATCTCATTATTCTCTTTGCTTTCCTTATCTCGGTTTTAATCTACCAATACCCTATAATAGTCCCGGAGGTGAATTTCGCTAACGATTTATCCTTCTACCAATAGCCTTCTTGCCAATGATGTTTTAAATAATTATTTATCCATTAGGGTCATTGTTGTCTGATCTGAGTTTTTTATGGTATGTTCGCCTTGTGCATTAAGTAAACTCACTATTTAAATTGTCGTGAACTCTGCAATCTCAGATCTTTATCAGGTCGGTGTCATCTGTCAGGTTCACGCCAAGCGACACCCTCTCAGCCGCCCTTTAAACCGTCAAAGTTTGATGATGATAATGATGGTGATGATGATGGTGATGGTGGTGATGATGGTGATGGTGATGGTGATGATGATGATGGTGATGGTGATGATGATGGGTGGTGGTGATGGTGATGATGGTGGTGGTGATGGTGATGATGATGATGGTGATGATGATGGTGATGATGATGATGATGATGATGACAGTGATGATGATGATGGTGGTGATGATGATGATGATGGTGATGATGATGGTGGTGATGATGGTGAGATGATGATGG
>NW_024733231.1:3477202-3537202 GCF_018991925.1 Homarus americanus
ACTTAAACCATCACGTAACCTAACAACAAAACCATCACCTCTAACCCAACAAACCATCACGTAACCTCTTAACATAATCCATCACGTAACCTAACTCAACTTAATCCATCACGTAACCTAACTTAACTCAATCCATCACGTAACCTAACTTAACTAATCCATCACGTAACCTAACCTTAAACCATCACGTAACCTAACTTAACTTAAACCATCACGTAACCTAACTTAACTTAAACCATCACGTAACCTCTAACTTAAACCATCACGTAACCTAACTTAACTTAATCCAACCTTAACCAAACCAAACCAACCCTAACCTAACCTAACCTCTTACAAGCAGCACCTCCAAGGCCTGAGTTTTAGAGACCTGCCCTGGGTGGTTTTGATACAAGTGTCGGGTGTCGCCTACTGATAAGGCTTTATACTATGTTAGGGTAATGCTCTCTCGCTCCCCCACTGTGACCTCACCAGCTACCAACAACAGCATGGCGATCGCTTGCTTGTGTAAGAGGAGGAGGAAAAGAGGAGAAGGAGGAACAATAAGAGGAGATGAAAAAAAGAGGGATGAAGAAGATGAAGAACATGAAGAAGAGCGAGAAGATGAAGAGGAAGAGTAAAGGAGAGAAGAACAAGAAGAGGAGGAGGAGGAGACTCAAGTTTGTTTGGGGGAGGGGGACAAGATTAAGAGTAGATGACACGTCCACACAGTTTACAGTCAACGGCACAATATCCTGACTACTAGGGACTGTCAAATGAGCCTTGTTACCTCTGTTCTGTGGTCCTGTTTGGCGCTACAGCCCAGGATGAGTATGGGGTGCACAATAAACTAGCTGGTGTCTTCTGGTACTAATGGCTTTCAATGCGGACAGTGACGCGGTACTGTCCGGGGATTATCATGCACAGAGGGAAGTGACGGGGAGATGCACGACGGAGGAGAGTGGAGGGTAGGGGGGAGGGGGAAAGGGGTAAGTAGGGAGGAGGGGTAGGGGAAGGAAGGAGAGGAAGCAGGACGGAAGGAGGAAGAGAGAATACAAAGGAAGAATGAGTACTTCCTTCTCTCTCTACCCCCTCCTGTCTCTCACCCTCCTTCCCCTCCTACCCCTCCCATACACCTCACCACCACTCCAACACTACACAGCTGGCGTCGACTAGATAACACACTCGCTATTAATCATGTAATGGGACAAAATTAGACACAAAGGGGTGATGTAACGACCCCCCTAACGAACGCTTTGTTGATGCTATGTTCACCTAAGCTAAGACACCTGTTAAACACATCTTGAGGGATTACTGTATTATATTGACCCTTAATTAGTTCTCATCATCTTGTGTGTGTGTGTGTGTGTGTGTGTGTGTGTGTGTGTGTGTGTGTGTGTGTGTGTGTGTGTGTGTTAATAAAGGAAAACTAAAAAAAAAACGCACACTGCAGATAACTCTCAGACACAGCCAATTAGTGAGCAACTTTAAAGAAAATGAGAGATAGCTGAGAGATAACTGAGAGATAACTGAGAAATAACAGAGATAGCTGAGAGATAACAGAGATAACAGAGATAGCTGAGAGATAACTGAGAGATAATTGAGAGATAACTGAGAGATAACTGAGATAACAGAGATAGCTGAGAGATAACTAAGAGATAACTGAGAGAGACAACACCTCACTTTCCATAAGCAAGAAATAAATAAAACACTATAATGCACACTGATAATTTATGCCCCGTTATATTAAGAGCTTTGTACCTGTAAATTACCTGTATTAATCCTTGTAATTATACCTGTACTTGTATTTCTGTTCTTACCTGTACCTATATCAGTACTTCTTACCTGTAATTTATTTCTGTAACTACCTGTACTTCACGTCTTACCTGTTACTTGTACCTGGATTAATTGTTCCATAATTAACTAATATATAAACAGGACTAGTGAACCCGCCGTTCGTTAAGTGTCTGCGTCTGTACGTCTGTATGTCTGCCATCTGTTAAGTGTGTCTGCCATCTGTTATGTCCTCTAGTTCTGTCTGTTAAGTGTGTCTGCCGTCTGTTATGTGTTCGCCATCTGTTAAGTGTCTGCCATCTTATGTGTACTCTGTTATGTGTCTGCCATCTGTTAAGTGTGTCTGCCACCTGCCATCTGTTATGTGTCTGCCGTCTGTTAAGTGTGTTCCTGTCTGTTAAGTGTGTCTGATGCCATCTGTTAAGTGTGTGTCTGCCATCTGTTATGTGTCTGCCATCTGTTATGTGTCTGCTGTCTGTTATGTGTCTGCCGTCTGTTAAGTGTGTTCCTGTCTGTTAAGTGTGTGTGTCTGCCGTCTGTTAAGTGTGTCTGCCATCTGTTAGATTGTCTGCCATCTGTTAATGTGTTCCTCTACTCATTAAGTGTGTCTGCCATCTGTTAGTGTGTGCTGCATCTGTTAAGTGTGTCTGCCATCTGTTGTGTCTCCATCTGTTGTGCTCATCTGTTAAGTGTGTCTGCCATCTGTTAAGTGTGTCTGCCATCTGTTAAGTGTGTCTGCCGTCTGTTAAGTGTGTCTGCCATCTGTTAAGTGTGTCTGCCATCTGTTAAGTGTGTCTGCCATCTGTTAAGTGTGTCTGCCATCTGTTAAGTGTGTCTGCCATCTGTTAAGTGTGTCTGCCGTCTGTTAGGTAACTATTGAATATGGTAGAACATGTCTGTGTTGATCCAGGAAGAGGAAGGAGAGTGGGTAATGGTGACACAACCGACCCAGTATCTGATCAAGGTTGACTGACCATAATCCCGGGGTAGAGAGTCATTAATCAACCTGGCTGGCGTGTGGGGAGGAGGGAGGTGGCGTGGTGGAGGGTGGCGTGGTGGTGGAGGGAGGAGGTGGTGAGGAGGTGTGGGAGAGAGACTCCCACGCCCTCCCCACACACGCCTTCACCCGACTGATAACCCACACCACCATTAATCATCACAACACTTTAGTCTAATGTCTCTTGTAGGTCCACACACACACACACACACACACACACAGCAGTAAACACATCTAATTAATCTATCTATCTATCTATCTATCTATCTATCTATCCATCTATCTCTGTTCCACACAACCTCACCATCTATTCCATTTCCCTCTTACTTCACTCTCTCCTCTTCCTTCCCTTCCACCTCCTGTCATTAATCCCTTCCCATCTCTCCCTCATTTCTTCATAACACCTCTAAATACCGCTACTAAACTTACCACCATCACACCGCCTCACTACCACCATTACCACAAACACTACCACCTACCACTATCACCACCATCACCACTATCACCACCATCACCACTACCCCCACCCCCCTCCTCCCCTCCTCTTTCTACCTCCTCCTTAATTTCTTCAATTATCGAACACCTGACTCCCCCTCTCCCCCCCCCGCCCCCCAACCTCCTAATATTTCACACACGCACACACACAAAACAGGTTATTGTGTAAAACAAGTGCATTAATGACGGATGTATGGACAACAGATGTGGACAGCAGGTGTGTACAAGGAGATAAGACCGTGTAACTAAGTGCAAATCTGAGAACCTTCAGGCGATATGAACGCTGGTGACCCGTTCTTATGTCATGTGGGGGCAGCGGTATAAGTCCCCCCCCCTCCCCTATGTCTTCACCCTCCCTCCTTTTATGTCAGGTACGCCCTCCTCTTCTTCAGGTAGGTCCTACCCCCTCCCGTGCACCAGGTAGGTCCTCACATTACTTCACCCACCACGATTATGTTCCATTTACCACGTCACTGCCAATACCTTCCAGCTATCACCTTATCCTAGCGACCACCTCATCCTAGCAACCACCTTATCCTAGCGACCACCTTATCTTAGCGACCACCTAATCCAGAGAAAACCTTATTCTAGCGACCACTTTAATCCAACAACTACCTTCTCTAGTAACGGCTGTATCTTATATTCTAAAACCTATTTCCTTCAATGTCAACAGATATTTTGCCAAGCTTGGATCTGTGAGTGACATTTTCATTTATTTATCTCTACCGTCGGCAAGTGTCCAGCTCCAGGCCTCGAGGGAGAACGACGGGAAATGGTTTGTCAAGTTCAACTGAATCCCAACGGAGACACACACTCACTCACACAGCTGGATCCGTTTTTCTGAACTGACCCGTGTATCTATCTTATTATTTATGAGTTGATGACAAGTGTATTCACCAACCTAGATTACACGCTTAAAGACCTTATCTGTTAAAGCCCGGTAATAAATTAGTTTCACTTGATAGTTAAACTCCCTAACGATAACCTGGAATAACTTAACCAAACCTAAACTAACCAAACCAAACCAAACCAAACCAAACCTAACCTAACCTAACCAAACCAAACCTAACCTAACCAAACCAAACCAAACCAAACCTAACTTAACCAAACTTAACCTCACCTGACCACCTACAATCGGGGAGCAGCAGGGGGAGCAGCAGAGGGGGGAGAGGTCAGGGCAACTCTCGTCTTCCGCCACACTCCCACGGTGATACGATCATCTTAGGAGCCTCTAAATGGTCCTGCGGTTCCTAGGTTAATTAGGTTTTGGTCCTAATTGGGGTCAACCTATTACAGAACCCAATTAAAACTGTAGACCTATTCTTCACTCCTCCTTCCTCCTAGTAATAACCTTCCTTCCTTCCTTCCTCACCTCCTTCTTCTTCTATTTTATACATTACTTTCCTTCCCTCCTAAATATCACCTTCCCAACCTCCCCTTCCCTTCTTTTCCACCATCACCCAACCCCCATCTCCCTCCCTCACTTACCTCAACTCACCCATCGCTTTCTCCCCATCTTAACCATCACCACCCCCCCCCCCTCCGCTCCCTCTTTCTCTCACCAACCCCCTTTCCCTCCTTCCCTCACTCCTCGAAGCAACACAAAGCAACACAACACTACCGAACACTCATGAGCTATCAACACCAACAAATATATCCCCAGATCAAACTCTCGCTGCGGCTCAACACCAAGAGAGAAAAAAATACACAAGACTTTAAAATGAATTCGAAAAAAAATAAAGTTAAATTGATATAAAAACTAAAAGCTGGATTAACGCTTTTTGGTAGGAGTTTCTTTACATATTGGGGATTAATTATTTTTCTGTTAGTTAGGTGTGATGGACAGGTGTGGGGGACAGGTGTGTGGGATAGGTGTGATGGATAGGTGTGTGGGATAGGTGTGTGGGATAGGTGTGATGGATAGGTGTGTGGGATAGGTGTGATGGACAGGTGTGAGGGATAGGTGTGATGGACAGGTGTGATGGACAGGTGTGGAAGATAGGTGTGAATGACAGGTGTGAAGGACAGGTGTGAAGGACAGGTATGAAGGACAGGTATGAAGGACAGGTATGAAGGACAGGTATGAAGGCCAGGTGTGAAGGCCAGGTATGAAGGACAGGTGTGAAGGACAACATATGTATTGATAACAGTAAAAAACAACTCGATTTTTGTTCGTAAACATTTTTAGTTTAAGGTAACGAGGGTGTATGTCACAGTGACCTTCACACACACACACACACACACACACACACACACACAGTCAGGTTTACTATAATCCTCTTACACATTTTTTAACGTCGAATATATAATAAAAAAATCCTACTGTAACTAGTGGGGTGTAAACCACCTAGGAGTTTTATCACAGTTATTCTGCCTTTGGTATATATACTGGCTTACATCTCGAGGCACAGCGCACTATTCTATTATTATTTATTTATTTATTTAATACTCTCAGTATCACCCAGACCCGACATCTAGACGATAGCCAAACCATAAGTGTTTTTTCCCCACGATGGTGTTTTTTTTTTTCATGGTGGTTTTTTTTTCCCACGGTCCTCCCGAAGCCTTCACACGGCCCTGCATCCTCTTACTTTTTTATCATTATTCCATACATACATACATACATACATACATACATACATACATACATACATACATACATACATACACAGTCAGGAGTTAAGCCATACAAGAAGTGCTCTGGGACGGAGAACTAGAGGACTCGCTAGCAAGACACCAAGTTGGGTTTTGAAGTTATCTTATCCCGCTGTGATCGTAGATATGGGCTGTTTCCTCGCCTCAGCATGGGTGTGAGTTGGACAGCCGCCCGCCTATACGGTCCATAAGCATGTCCAGGGAGGGGGAAGGTAGTTAACGCATGTAAATAATTCTTGCGGTGTTTTTAATCGTCACCTTTTACAAATAGCTCTGATGTTGACGATATTTAACGCCTCGTGTATGTCTCCTGATCTATATGAACTTATTGGTAGAGATCTAGTGAACTTTTGGGGGGTTAGTCTTCACATATTTCCAAGGTATTTTTCTTCCTCTTTCTTCCGTAGGAGGTAGAAAGAGCACCATCTATGTTATAAGGAGTTCCTCTCTTGGGCTGTGTTAGTAGAGCTTCACTATCCAGCAGCGGTCGAGTGGAACGAAAGATTGACGATTTTTCACCAGCGATTTTTCTCTATAGATGAGTCTTGGCTTTCAGAGTTACTTTGATCTCTCTCTCTCTCTCTCTCTCTCTCTCTCTCTCTCTCTCTCTCGGTGAAGCCTGCAGTACACAAGAGGGTCAAGCAAGGCCAGATGACGTCCCTAAGGAAATTTCCCTTCACGATTAAATCCTTTGTATACTGAGTACCCCTCCTCCCCCTATCCACCCCCTTCCGGTTCTTCCCCTCCCCCTTCCACCCCCTTCCACCTCCCCACCCCCTTCTTCTCCACTTCTCCCCCTCCCTCCTATACCCACACGCCCTTGTTGTTCGTGTTGTTAAGTGTGTTTGAGTATGTGAGCCACGCCCACACGCCCCAGCCATCTCGTCACACCACTTATTCAACGTCAGGTTTGATGTGTTCATTGTTAAGCCACCAAACTGTGAGCACTAGTTCTGTAAGGTGGGTGAAGAGTGGGTGGAGGTGGGTGGGGTGGGGTGGTGGGTGGAGGGGTGGGTGGAGGGTGGGTGGAGGAGGAGGAGGCGAATGGGAGGCAGTAGAGGTGAATGATGCCGGAGGGGAAGGAGGCAGAAGGGAGAGTAAGAGACACAGGGAGGAGAGTGAGAGACGCAGGGGGGAGAGTGAGAGACGCAGGGGGGAGAGTGAAAGACGCAGGGAGGAGAGTGAGAGACGCAGGGAGGAGAGTGAGAGACGCAGAGAGGAGAGTGAGAGACGCAGAGAGGAGAGTGAGAGACGCAGAGAGGAGAGTGAGAGACGCAGAGAAGAGAGTGAGAGACGCAGGGGGGAGAATGAGAGAGCTACAGTGAGGATTACTTAACAGATAACGACCACGATAACAAGTCAATTATTCCCTATAAAATAAACACATAGAACAACATCCCACTTCCTGATTTAAGTTTAAACACCGAAATAACATCAATATTAACATCAATATCTACCACTACATGAACTAGATACATTCAACACTTATTTCGAAAAAAAAAATCATGTAAAATCATTGAATCAAGACCCGGGTGTTCATCTACAGTATGGTGACCCGGGTGTTCATCTACAGTATGGTGACCCGGGTGTTCATCTACAGTATGATGACCCGGGTGTTCATCTACAGTATGGTGACCCGGGTGTTCATCTACAGTATGGTGACCTGGGTAAGTTCATCTATTAGTATGTGACACCGGGTGTTCATCTACAGTATGGAGACCTGTGTTAATCTACAGTATGGTGACCCGGGTGTTCATCTACAGTATGGTGACCTGGGTGTTCATCTACAGTATGGTGACCCGGGTGTTCATCTACAGTATGGTGACCCGGGTGTTCATCTAAGGTGCGGTGAACCCAAATATATGATGACCCGGGTGTTCATCTACAGTATGGTGTCACTGTTGCTGTACTTTCCTCCCCCATTGATCATACGAGACCCATTATTACTCTTCCTTGTCTCTCGTATATATGAAACTAAGGACTCACACTACAGTTCATAACACAAAGAACATAACTATATCTCTTATGATTCATCTCACCATAACACCATCCACTATAATAAAGCTGCCCGAAGCTTCATAACTCAACCAGTGTTTTAGAGATGAAGTAAATATTTTGTCAGGTGGACGCTAGTGGCCTGAGGTAGTGAAATATTCATCCCGGTGGCGAGTGATGGCTGCAGGTCACATGTACACCTGTCCTATATCGCCAACCTAACCTAACCCAACCTAACCTAACCCAACCCCCCCACGATTGATTGTCATCCCGCCACGCTTGAAACTTCACCCCCACCGAAAAAAATAATGTTACCCGTTACGCTTCGATATTCACTAAATCGGCGAGACGTTGTAAGAATTGTATTGTATAAATTTAGTAGTTATATCGAAGACTGTCACAAATAATTAATAATGTTAAAGTTACGTTAAGTTAGGTTAGGTTAGGTTAGGTTAGGTTAGGTTAGGTTAGGTTAAGTTAGGTTGTTAGGTTAGGTTATATACAAATGCAGCGCGTCGCCACAAGAGAAGAAAACCACTCAATAGCTCAATCATCTTATGTGGGTGATGTCAACAGGTGATGTCAACAACTAACCTCAGACATGTTGACAATCTCACTCCCAATCGATTACAAAATTGAAGATAAATTTTTTTTCTTCTTTACGACAGAAAATTGTATGTTTAACTCTACCATTTTATCACCTCTTATAATACTGCTCTTAAATTGTACTTAAAACATCTACAATCACATCTTAACATCTAAGAATTTTAATAATAATCGGAAAAATATCCACTATCATACCTCCTTACTCAACACTCTACATCAGCATTAATTGTCTTACTCATCTCTCACAAACTAATTCTAGGAAAATACTAAGAATTTCTCTATAAACTTTTGGCTTCACCGACTAACAACTTGACAAGGGAATTCAACCTCTTTGCATTGTATGTAAGTAAATAACACAATTATTACGTACAAAAACACACACTTCCTACTTTATATTTTTACAAACTCCTATTTCAAGTGTAAGGTAAGGTAAGGTAAGGTAAGGTAAGGTAAGGTAAGGTAAGGTAAGGTGAGGTAAGGTAAGGTGAGGTAAGGTAAGGTAAGGTAAGGTAAGGTAAGGTAAGGTAAGGTAAGGTAAGGTAAGGTAAGGTAAGGTAAGGTAAGGTGAGGTAAGGTAAGGTGAGGTAAGGTAAGGTAAGGTAAGGTAAGGTAAGGTAAGGGGGAGAGAGAGAGAGAGAGAGAGAGTTGTTAGTCGTCTTTGTTTACCTTGTAGTCCCTTTGAACTACCACACAATATTCTCATGACGAAATCTTTTACCATATGATTTTATCCTCACAACACAACATTCCTACAACAACAACAACATAACTAACATTATCTTCACAACAACACATAGCTAACACCTGAATTGTTATAACAAAAAAGACTTAAAAGATTTTATTTAATCCCAGTCTGTTAAGTCTGTGAAATACGACACCCCCCCAAAAAAAAATTACTTGGTCACACACACAGTTTCCCATTCACCTTGTCAAATATGAGATTTAATTCCCTAATACACAAAAATAATTCACAAATAATAATAATAATAATAATAATAATAATAATGCGTCACGTTTTCATTACGCCATACAAACACACTGACGTCACAATGAGAAGCTCCCTCTACGTCACAACCAAGATGCAAACACTGACGTCACAATCAGAAGCTCCATCTACGTCACAAACACCAAGCAAATACTGACGTCACAACCACATACGATACCAAATTTAACAAAACGCACTCGAGTGTTAATTAACCGGGAACTTTCAACACCTGCCTCAATGTTTACCTTTGTTCCGGCCACGTAATTTCACAGGCAGGTGTGACCCTCAACCTTTCCACAGCCCGGCTGGATACCGCCCCACAAAACAATATTCCAGCCGGCTTTTTATATGAACCAATATTGATTTCCACGTTAAATTGTACCTGCTGACCTGAGAACACGGAGGGGCGTGTCCTTCGATCTGGAGATGTATCCTACACTGTGTCCTGCACCCTGGGGATATCCTACAGTGTGTCCTTAACCATTATTATTATTATTATTATTATTATTATCATCATTATTATTATTACTCTTATTATCAATCTCATTATTATTATTGTTATTACTATCATCATTATTATTATCATTATTTTTACAATCATTAACCATCACTGACCCCTGGTTAAAATCGCTTTATCCTTTATGTAAACAAAAGTTAAATAAAGCCTCAGAAAATTCCGATAAAATTGTGAGAAAAGTCGACGGTAACAGTTATACATGACGGAAGACATACAAACATACACACACAGTTATACACACACATACCGGCTACATACATACATACATACATACAAGCACAGGCCTATTGACAATTAATACAGGTAGATTATGCTCTCACACACACACACACACACACACACATACATCCTTGACCACCGAAGGGTCAAGACGTACCTGGCGCTCCTCTCGGAGCAGCCAGGTCAACTGTTATGTTGGCCCATACCAACTCCCTCCCCTGAACCCTCCTCCCCACCGGAATATCAACAAGTTCACGCCAGAAGTTACTATTTCATTTAGGAAAGAAATGGAACCAGTGTTAAACAGAGGTGAACAGTGGTGAACAGTGCTTAAGTCAGTGAGAACAACTCAACAGTAACAGTGGTACCCAAGTTGACCTTTCACACAGTGAGGTCCCAGGTACCCAGTGATAACGGCCCGAGACCCAACTACCAGCGATGTGTTAATCCGTCTACGATAGGAAGGCCTGGAACCACACCTCACTCATATAACACCATCTTTGAGGGAATTACTACACCACGTGAGGCCCCTCATAACACCATCTGTGAGGGATTACTACACCACGTGAGGCCCCTCATAACACCATATGTGAAGGAGTTACTACACCACGTGAGGCCCCTCATAACACCATCTGTGAGGGAATTACTGTACCACGTGAGGCCCCTCATAACACCATCTGTGAGGGAATTACTACACCACGTGAGGCCCCTCATAACACCATCAGGAGGGACTACACTACATGAGGCCCCTCATATAACATCTGTGAGGAAATACACCACGTGAGGCCCTCATAACACCATCTGTGAGGGAATTACTACGTAGGCCTCATACCATCTGTGAGGGTACTACACCACGTGGGGCCCTCATAACACACATCTGTGGGGAATTACTACACGAGGCCCCCATAACACCATCTGTGAGGAACTACTACGCCACGTGAGGTCCCTCCTAACACCATCTGGGAGGGAGTTACTACACTACGTTTTTGCTGTTCAACACCTACATTAATCTGTATGTTCACTGTATGTTCCTTTACCTTTCTCTAATGAAGGCTTTTGTTAAACCACCAATGTATGTAATAAGTCATTTATGTCCAATGTATATTTTCAGCCTTCGGGCTGCAGAACTTTTTCAATAAACCGTTAATTATTATTATTATTTATTTACACACGTATACATTAACCCGATACTAACAACCAATTACGTCCTGAAAAAATATTTGACACAATTGAACAGGAATTTTTTTAGTGGGGGCGAGATCTATGAAAACCTGATTTGATATCGTGAGTAATATTTACCTTTTACCTTGTTTTACCTTGATATTAACCTTCCTACCTTGTTTTACCTTGATATTAACCTTCCTACCTTGTTTTACCTTGACATTAACCTTCCTAGCTTGTTTTACCTTGTTATTAACCTTCCTACCTTGTTTTAGCTTGACATTAACCTCCCAACCTTGTTTTACCTTGACATTAGCCTCCCTACCTTGTTTTACCTTGACATTAACCTTCCTACCTTGTTTTACCTTGACATTAATCTCCCTACCTTGTTTTACCTTGACATTAACCTTCCTACCTTGTTTTACCTTGACATTAACCTCCCTACCTGTGGCCCGTTTACCTCAATGGCTTACCTTACTGTGTTAACATTTACCTTCTTACTTATGGTTAATTATTCTTCAGTAATTAACTTTACCTTAAATTAATTATTCTTTCAGTTATCATCAATTGTCACGTGCACACATCAATACAGAGGTCAACAGGTGTCTGCAATAACCACATACACAGGTACAACAGGTGTCAACAAAAGCCACATACACAGGTACAAGACAAAAGAAGCAACTTAAAGGAAGTAGAAATATACAGGTAAACCCCCCTCCTCCCCCCCATGACACAGGACACCTCCCCGCCAACCACGACACTGAAAGTCAATTTGGCGAGACTGTGGTTGTTGGGTGAGTCTTGAATACCAATTTGGTTTAGTCTTGTGGTGAGGTAAAGCCTGGTGAGGTAAAGCCTGGTGAGGTAAAGACTGGAGAGGCTTTTACTATATATTATAGGTAGATGTGTTTTGCTATAAAAAATAATGTAAACTGCTAACTGGTGACCGATAGTGAACTGTGTGGTAAACCTTTGGGATAATCTGAGGTGTGATATGAGAAACAGGTCCTTGGGATACGAGGTCTTTGGGATTTGGGACATAGGTGCATGGGACATAGGTGCATGGGACATAGGTGCATGGGATATGGGTGCATGTGGATATGGGTCTTCTCGCGTCCCTTATCAGCAGGCGGCGAGGTATTTAATATGTTCCACGAATTATTACAAGCTGTGTGTCCCGCCCCACCTACCGGGCTGTGGTTAATGTGAGGAAAACGAGATCTACCACGCCTTGTTCCAGGTAAAAAGAGGAGTGTTCCCCGCGCCCTGTTGCAACTGGATGTGGGCGTGTGGTTCCTCCCTGCTACAACTGGATGTGGGCGTGTGGTCCCTGCGTGCGCCCTGCTACAACTGAATGTGGGCGTGTGGTTCCTCCCTGCGCCCTGCTACAACTGGATGTGGGCGTGTGGTTCCTCCCTGCGCCCTGCTACAACTGAATGTGGGCGTGTGGTTCCTCCCTGCGCCCTGCTACAACTGAATGTGGGCGTGAGGTCCCTGCGTGCGCCCTGCTACAACTGAATGTGGGCGTGTGGTTCACTCCCTGCGCCTGCTACAACTGGATGTGGGCGTGTGGTTCTGCGTGCGCCCTGCTACAACTTTGGGCGTGTGGTCCTGCATGCGCCCTACTACAGCTTTGGATGTGGGCGTGTGGTCCTGCGTGCCCTACTACAACTGAATGTGGGCGTGTGGTTCCTCCTGCGCCCTGCCTGCCACCTACACAGCTGGATGTGGGCGTGGTCCTCCCTGCTACAACTGAATGTGATGTGTGGTTCTCCCTGCGCCCTGCTACAACTGGATGTGGGCGTGTGGTTCCTCCCTGCGCCCTGCTACAGCTGGATGTGGGCGTGTGGTTCGTGCGCCCTGCTACAGCCAACTGGACGTGTGGTCCCTGCGTGCGCCTACTACAGCTGGATGTGGGCATTGTGGTCCTGCGTGCGCCCTGCTACAACTGAATGTGGGCGTGTGGTTCCTCCCTGCGCCCTGCTACAACTGAATGTGGGCGTGAGGTCCCTGCGTGCGCCCTGCTACAACTGAATGTGGGCGTGTGGTCCCTGCTCCAGCTGGTGGTCCAACACCCGACAGATGGTAAAAAATCCAATATGTGAGACGAGATTCTTCAAGGTCTGATTTTTCAAAGATATTAATATTCTTCTTCACATGTGCTGACACCGGGTGCTGACACCTTGATCACAAGCTCCAGTCTGCCACCTCGAGCTGATACCTAGATCACAAGTTCGTAAGGTGATATACCATTATAGACTAATTACTCAGGTAAAACACTAACTACCCAACGACTAATTAGTGTCAAGGGTTAAGTGAGTGTTTTATTTAAATCCTAATGAAGGGAAAATGCTTGAGAAAATTAATAAATCTTTTCTTAAGCCACAGAATTAATATTATAATAAAACCCTGAGTCAAAATAATATACCAGAAGATTAATCACCCTAACATTAACCTAATGTAACCTAACCTAATCTAACCTAACCTAATCTAACCTATCATAATCTAATCTAACCTAATCTAACTTAATCTAACCTAGCATACCCTAACCTAACCAAACCTTCAGGTAACATTGGACCTTAATCATCAGGTGTAATAAGCTTGGGGGGGGGGGAAGGAAAGAGATAATTTCCAGGTAATAATCCAACCAATAAATTATTCCAATACTAATTAATCGTTAATTAATCACCTGTCGAGGCTAATATATTCATCAGGTATATCATCCTACTCCTGTGCTTAAAACTGTCATGAAAATCTACGATAGGACGAGATATACTAAGAGACTTGACAGCTCTCTCTCTCTCTCTCTCTCTCTCTCTCTCTCTCTCTCTCTCTCTCTCTCTCTCTCTCTCTCTCTCTCTCTCTCTCTCTCTATAGGCTATAGGTTGGGGCACACTTGACCTTGGGTACAAAACACTTGGTTGGAACACTGTCCAAAGTTTCCCACTCATAGCACATCCTGTTTTGATGTCACCGAGTGTAATGCTGAGGGGAGGGAGGGAAGGAAGGGGAGGGAAAGGAAGGGACATGACAGTATGACAACCACTTAACACCAACACCTTCCTGGAATCCACACATGTAGAATCCGGTGTGCGTGTCGCCTTTACTAGTTCGTAAAAGAGTTCGGTACAGGGAGCTAGAATGTCTGTACCCGTGTCTGTGTCTGTCTGTCTCTGCTACCTCACACACCTGTTCATAAATACAAGAAACTGAATCTATTGACACTAAAGTTTCCGAACCAAACCTAACCTAACCTAACCTAACCTAACCTAACCCTAACTGAGCTGAGACCTGAACAATACAGTATGCCCCCTGAAGCTCCTGAAGCAGTCCTCCCAACACACGGGCTCCGGCAAACGAGGCAGAGAACCTGACTAGTCGAGTGGGACAGTGGTGGTGCTGGTGATAGTGGTGGTGATGGTGGTGGTGAAAGTGGTGGTGGTGGTGATAGTGGTGGTGATAGTGGTGGTGCAGGAGATAACAGACAGTAGAGGGCCGCAGACAGCAGTTACTCCAGCTGATGGTCCCTCGCCTGCCATCCACGGTGCTCTTTATGGCATATAAACACACTGATTCCTGGGGGTAGGGGCGACACAACCTCTCTCTCTCTCTCTCTCTCTCTCTCTCTCTCTCTCTCTCTCTCTTCGTTATCATCTCCAAGTTGTGTCCAGAATATAGACAATATTATACAAATAAGGTAATTAACATAATTTTTAATATTTTATCGCTGTTATTATTATTATTATTATTATTATTATTATTATTATTACGACAATTATATTCATCTCACGTAAAAACAAAAAAAACACACACAATACTAAGCCACAAAACACCCGCCCTCACCACCACCATACATAAGGTTCAGTTCTCCTCGTTACCTCCACCAACTACCCACCCACGCCTCTATTAAGTGACAACACGAGATGGTACCATACAAAAGCAATTAATCACAGGGCAAACAAACAAAATTAATCTCAATTTAATTTTATATGAACCATGAGCGAATTGTACCTTTTTTATGACATGAAATGAAACAAAAAAAGATTTATTATTAGGTTTTGATTGATATTATTTCATGTATACAATTTTGCTCTCAGTATTGGAGGAATTATGGGAAATATTACAGTGTTTGGTTAGGTGAGATTAGGTGAGGTTAGGTTAGATTAGGGTAGGTTAGGTGAGGTGAAATGAGGTGTGGTCAGGTTAGGTTAGATTAGGTGAGGTTATATAATTAGTTTTGTTATAATGAAAAAAAATTAATATTCCTCTCAATAACAATTCATATTATCGTGAATTAGAGGGATGATCTTTCTAATTATCTAAACATGTCGTCGTCAAAGGCGTAATTAGCACTAGCACACGGATCACTAACCTAACCTAACGTCTAGTGCCATAACTTAATAAAATCAAATCCAACCTGACGTCACCTTAGCAACATAATCACTACTTGTCTAATACCATAACCTATAGCTAACCTAACGTCTACTGCCATAGCAATCAATCAAATCAGCAACCTAACGTCCACTGCCTTAACTTAACATAATCTACCCCCCTTACTTAACGTCTAATACCATAACCTAACCTAACCTAACCTAACCTAACCTAACCTAACCTAACGTCTACTGCCCACGTATAACAAAACACAGTTACCGTCTCCAGAGCTGCCTGTTTATCTGTCCAGGTCTACATAAAAAAATTCTACCTCTAAATGGATATGAATAATAACTCAATTCCTGGAGGTTGGAAGGGGGGTGAGGGGGGGGGGGGAGGAGGGTAGGGGTAGGGATGGGAGGAGGAGGGAAAGGGATTTACCTGATCGTCAACCGTGTAATAAGAGGATTTTTATTTTTTATGGTATCGTGTGTTGGTTATATAGGCGACAGTTTTCAACCTTCAAAAATACTACCACCACCACTCCTCTCTCTCTCTCTCTCTCTCTCCTCTCTCTCTCTCTCTCTCTCTCTCTCTCTCTCTCTCTCTCTCTTAATAGGTATTGCTTTACGTGGTGTGGATTCTGAAATATTCGGTTAGGTGAGATATTCTACCTTATATAATTTGTATATATAGGGTATCCCAGCAAAATGTTCCTCCCTCCTTCTCACAGTGTCTCAAGGAGCAGGGAGGGAAGGAGGGAGGGAGCAGGGAGGCAGGGAGGGAGCAGGGAGGCAGGGAGTAGGCAGGGAGGGAGCAGGGAGGCAGGGAATAGGCAGGGAGGGAGCAGGGAGGGAGCAGGGAGGGACATCCTATACACACAAACTTATTTCGACTTACTAAAGCTACGACTCCTCATGGTAGCGGAAGTGGCACTGAAATTACGTCAATATTCTACAGTGTATCGTAAACAGATTCTTATTTTTATTCCCAAAGTCACTTGAAGAGAGAGAGAACGGTGTGTGTGTGTGTGTGTGTGTGTGTGTGTGTGTGTGTGTGTGTGTGTGAATCAAACCCAGAGAACCGGAGCTGGCAAACGTAATTAAAAAAATTAAAAAAATAAATTAAGGGTTAATATCCAGCCTTGGGGAACCACATTACTACACAGTCACAACACAATTATTATCAGTACCTAAACATTACACTGTACTGGTGTAATGAGACTCACTACCAGTATCCTCATGTGTGTACCGGGACAGTATTCATCACACCACCAGTACCTGTACCTCCAAATGTGTACAGGGGAGGGGAGGGGAAGAAAGGGGGGAGGGGATGAAAGGGGGGAGGGGATGAAAGGGGGGGAGGGAAGAGGAGAACAGGGGAGGAGAGGAAATGGGAGAAGGTCATTAGGGGGTGACGGGAAAATTCATGAGGGGGCGTCTGGTATCGTCACCTGACCGATGGATGATGGTGGCTCTCTCTCTCTCTCTCTCTCTCTCTCCAAGGTCTGAACGATAAGTAACAGGATAAAAGGAGATTAACACATTTGACAGTCCCAGGTTAGGTCAGCTCTGGTGACCTGGTTCAACAGCTGAAGGTATCACGCACTACAGTCCATTTTAGACTATGTTCAATTCTGTGTCACAACTGGTGGTGCTAAGTGAACGTATCTAGTTAAGGTTGAGTCCCAGTGTTAACTTTGTCTCCTAACTGGTGCTAAGTGAACGTATCTAGTTAAGGTTGAGTCCCAGTGTTAACTTTGTCTCCTAACTGGTGCTAAGTGAACGTATCTAGTTAAGGTCAAGTCCCAGTGTTAACTTTGTCTCCTAACTGGTGGTGCTAAGTGAACGTATCTAGTTAAGGTTGAGTCCCAGTGTTAACTTTGTCTCCTAACTGGTGCTAAGTGAACGTATCTAGTTAAGGTAAAGTCTCAGTGTTAATTTCTACTTCCAAGCAGTGATTAAGCGTACGAATCTAATCAAAGTAGATAAAACAAATAAATTACCCCAAAGTACCACAGGCCAAAAATGATCACCAAACTGTACTAACCAAAAAAAAAACAAAAAAAACCATAAATGTGTTAATAAACTCTCACCTGGACGCGTAACACCTGCTAATTAAGGTATAGGAGGTGTGTGAAACCGAACCAGTATTACCAGAACAACAACACACACGCCCACTCGCCCACCCACCCACCCACAGTATAGTTATATTAGGTTAGATTACGTAGTTAGGTTAAGTTAGATTAAATTACGTATAGTTAGGTTTGGTTAAATTAGGCTAAGTTAATCTACGGTAAACTCAAGTTAATTAACGATTATCTTCAGGTGTAATTCTTCCTATAACCTCAATTCTATTTCTTCTTCTCCTATTTATCACTTCTACACCTTCTTCCTGCCACCATCCCCATCCTCTCTCCATACCTCCCTATTGGTCCCAGCACCCCAACCAATCAAAACCATCCAACCAACACCAACCAACCAAAACCAACCAACCATCTCGTATATTCGACAACCACTTACCTGTAGTCAATCTATCACCTATTCAGTATCAAGGTGTTAAAACTACTGAATATTAATGTATGGAGAGCAGTTCAGCTTACGCCATGGATCTCATTGGAGTGATTTTTTTTCATAATACTCGTAATGCGGATTCCTATTTTGAGGTGAGGGCGTGGGCGAGGGCGTGGGCGGGAGCGGGGGTTAGGGCGGGGGTGGGGTTTAGGGCGGGGGCGGGGGTTAGGGCGAGGGCGAACTAGGACTATCAATCCTAGAAAATAATCTGGCCCCAAGAAGTGCCCCTCCACTCCCCTTCAACTCATCCCCCTTCCACTCGGCCCCCTCCCCCTCCAACCCCACCCCGCCGCCACCCCCCAGATACCAAACTGCATTGTACCTCACCTCACCTCCAGCCCCTCCCCTCACGTGCTGCACGGCTGTATACATTACTCTTCACCCTCCGAGCACGACCCAGTCTCTGCTTCCACTCCATCACCCCTGCCCTTCCTCCACCTCCTTACCCGGCCTCCACCACCTCACCCCCCCCACCCGGCCCTCCAAACTCCACCTCACCCCCCACCGGCCCTCACCTCACCCCCCACCGGCCTCACCTCCACCTCACCCCCCACCCACCCGGCCCTCAAACTCCACCTCACCCCCCCTCCACCCAGCCCTCAAACTCCACCTCACCCCCCACCCACCCGGCCCTCACCTCCCACCTCACCCCCCACCCGGCCCTCACCTCCACCTCACCCCCCCACCCGGCCCTCCTCCACCTCCCCCCCACCAGCCCTCACCTCCTCACCCCCCACCCACCCGGCCCTCAAACTCCACCTCACCCCCCCACCACCGGCCCTCCAAACTCCCACCTCACCCCCCCACCCGGCCCTCACCTCCACCTCACCCCACCCACCCGGCCCTCAAACTCACCTCCACCCCCACCCGGCCCCTCACCTCCACCTCACCCCCCTACCCAACCCTCACCTCCACCTCCACCCCCCACCCATCCCTCACCTCCACCTCACCCCCACCCACCCGGCCCTCAAACTCACCTCACCCCCCACCCACCCGGCCCTCTAACTCCCCCTGCCCCACCACCAGCCCTCCACCTCACCCCCCCACCCGGCCCCTCTACCCACCCCCCCCCCACCCGGCCCTCCTCCACCTCCCACCCCCCACCCACGGCCTCACCTCCCTCCACCCCCCCCACCACCAGCCTCAAACTCCACCTCTTACCCGGCCTCAAACTCCACACCCCCTCCAGCCCCTCACCTCCACCTCACCGCCTCGCCCCTTATAACACTTCCAGGAAAACTTTCAATACGATTCCGTAGTTTAAAAAAAAAAGACAAAACTTCGAGAGGATTTATGCGAGCGGCGGCGTCTGGAACAGGACTTCTTTACATGAGATATTGTAGGATCCTGTAGGATTATACACGTCGCCCCTACCTCTAACACACACGTCTCAATCCCCAGCTGAGTCAAGAACACGAGTTTTTGTTGTAGGAGTTATTGTGGATTCTATAAGAGTCCTAACACCCCCTTTCTCCCACATTGCACCAACACCATCAATACCACCACTATCCTCAACTGTGTCTTGAGTACGACTGCTTCAGGAGATTCTGGAGGGTCCTACAAGGTCCTACATATACCCCCCCACCTAGCAGCAGCGTCCTTCACACCATGACTCCCCGCTGGTCGAGATACTAACACGGACGATTTGCTGCCTGAATACATGCACACCACCATAACCATCTTCCTTCACCTTGCAAACTTCTCACTTCTCTCAATCCTTTCTTCTCCTACCTTCTACCTCTCTCTCCTTGCGTTTTGTCTACTCTCTCCCTTGTTTTTACCTCCACCTTTCTCTCACCTCTCTCCCGCCCTGAGAAACACACCTTGCCGCAATACAGTATTTCCACCCTTTACCAGCAACACAGGTGAAGTATGTTAACCCTCACAACACCAACAGGAAACTCCCTCCTACTTCAGCGTTTCTCGAGTCTGTTCATCCCCAGGTCGTGTACAGCAAGACAGACACACAGACAGTATGTTGTGTAGTTAACGAGGCGGGTGTTAAGATGTACGGTGAGGTGGTTGTACCCGTAGCACCTGTGAAGTAACTGGAGGGGAGTTATTGATAATACTGAACACGAAGTTGCTGTTTCATTTTAATGGATAAAACCGAAGTAACTTATTATTATTATTATTATTAATTCCACCAACGTAAACACTAATCAAGAGCAATCATGTCGCGTTTATGTACCTACAGAGACACAGGTGACCTTGTGAGGTAATGCTAAAACTCACCTGATATTTATAATTCACAAACACATAAAGACGTAAAGTTTAAAAAATTTTCTCCAAGTTACAAATCCCAGAGTAATTCATACTTAACAAGATACCTGTAATCGCAAAAAAATAAAATAAATAAATGAAATAAAATCGTACAGGAGATTTTCGTTCAGTTTTTCTATACGGGTTTTAACGTGACAGAATAAAATAAGCGGGATTTGGCGATTTATTTAAAGGAAAATCCCTCTGGACTCTTGAAATAGTAATCCCCTCGCCCCCAGCCTGAGAGAGAGAGAGAGAGAGAGAGAGAGAGTGTGTGTGTGTGTGTGTGTGTGTGTGTGTGTGTATGTTGTGAATACCAGACAAACACTCATCACCTGACACATGACACCTCATCAATACACCTCAACTCCCCTCCATCCTTCTACCTCCCCTCCCTTCCTCCTCCCCTTCCGTCTCTCCCTCTCCCCCTCCCCTTCCCATTGACGTCTTTTCCCTCCTTCGTTCTTTCCCTCCCCTCCTTCTGCTCCTCCCCGTCCCTCCCTCTCCCTCCACACACCGCCACAACAAACAACCCGTCAGTGGCAGGTAGTTAATGACCGGCCGTCACCAGGTGGACACACAACACGGGGCCCTACACCTCACCTACCTTAACCGTACACACACACACACACACACACACACACACAGTAATGTAAACTTGAAGCTAAAAGAACAGGGTAGGCCAGGGTAGGGTCACAGCAACTCTGACTCGTCCATTGGGTGACTGATCAATACACGTCTGCTACCACCATACACGTCCTCCTACCGTGCACCACCTCCTCCTCCTCCTCCCCGGCTGTGCGCCACCTCCTCCTCCTACCCGGCTGTGCACCACCTCACCCCCTCTCAGTAATGAAGGGGTAACTAATGAAATATATCAAAGGTCACAGTAATGGGAGAGAGTATTCAATTAAGGTCTCCCCAGGTGAGTCAGTGTATACCTGTTAGACCCGTGACAAGGGGAGGGGGTGACTGGAGGAGAGGGAGTAAATGGAGGAAGGAATAATAATAACAATAATAATAAACAGTCCATTGAAAATTATCCCACGTATTAAAAACACTTCGAAATTATTCTTGATAATTTTGGGCGACACACACACACACACACACACACACATACACACACACACACCTGTAGCTGCCATACTAAAAAGAGCCAAACAAACTGTGCTTCATGAGGCGACCACAACAACGCCAGGTGGAACGACTAATTACCAGCTTTCCAGGTAATCTTTCCCGCCATTTCACGTCCCTTCCCAGCACAACACAAAGACCACTGATAATGTTTTGATGGTGGTAATGGTACTGCTCTCTCTCTCTCTCTCTCTCTCTCTCTCTCTCTCTCTCTCTCTCACATAGCCCCCCCCCTCCTCCTCCTCCCTCACTGATGGCTTCCAGAATCTCTTCATCACAACCTGGGGATAAAAATTAATCCCCGGAACGTAAACGGGATTTTCATGCTAAAACAGCGGATTTGGTTAGGTTTTGTTGGGATTATGTTAGGCTAGGTTAGGTTAGGTTAGGTTAGGTTAGGTTAGGTTAGGTTAGGTTAGGTTAGGTTAGGCTCGGTTAGGTTAAGAGGAAGGTTAGGTTAGGTTAATCAGGTAAACACAACGTATGGCAAGTGCTATGTTAACCATCCAGGCGATGTAAGCTATGGTGGAGACAGACAGACAGACAGACAGACAGACAGACAGACAGACAGACAGATGTGAAAGTAACAACACATCATATAAGAACAGACAGACAGACACACACACACACACGTACATACAGTCAGTGACACAGACAGACAGATGTGACAGTAACAACACAAGAACACTCTCTATAGACGGTGCGTGGGGAACTCCAAGACTAGACAGGGAAAATCCATAAGAACCGACCCACACTACTGTCAATACTGGTGACAGTCGATAGACGGGTGAGTGGTAGTGCTGCCGACCGGTCTAGACTGTGGGAAGACGAATTCCCAGAACCCCAGCAGTTAATTGGTTCATACAAGCAGTTTATAACCAGTGTATATCATCATAGGCCAGGGAGAACCGAACCGAACCGAACCGAACCTAACCCAACCTAACCTAACCTAACCCAATCCAACCTAACCTAACCCAATCCAACCTAACCCAACCTAACCTAACCCACTTTAATATAACCATTAGGCTAGAATTAGGGGTTTGACGTTTATGAAGAATCTGACATCAAGAGGGAACTGACATCACGAGGGAACTGACATCACGAGGGAACTGACATCACGAGGGAGCTGACATCACGAGGGAACTGACATCACGAGGGAACTGACATCACGAGGGAGCTGACATCGCGAGGGAGCTAACAACACGAGGGAACTGACATCACGAGGGAACTGACATCACGAGGGAACTGACATCACAGGACAGCTGACGATAACGAGGGATTCCTAATAAACTTCACATACTCTCTCCCAGTTCCTCCTTCTCTCTCTATCTCTCATAATCTCCCTCCCTCTCCCAGTTCCTCCTTCTCTCTCTATCTCTCATTATCTCCCTTCCTCTCCCAGTTCCTCCTTCTCTCTCTATCTCTCATAACTCCCTCCTCCCAGTTCCTCCTCTCATCTCTCACATTCCCTCCCTCCTCCCAGTTCCTCATCTCTCCCCATCTCCCCACATCTCCCCCTCCCTCCCCAGTTCCCTCATTCTCTCATCTCTCAATATCTCCTCTCCCTCTCCCAGCTCCTCCTTCTCTCATCTCCTCATAATCTCCCTCTCCCAGCTCTCTCCCTCTATCTCATTATCTCCCTCCCTCTCTCCCAGTTCCTCATCTCTCTCATTATCTCCCTTCCTCTCCCAGTTCCTCCTTCTCTCTCTATCTCTCATTATCTCCCTTCCTCTCCCAGTTCCTCCTTCTCTCTCTATCTCTCATTATCTCCCTCCCTCTCCCATCTCCTCCTTCTATATCCCATTTACTTCCCTTCACTCTTTCCTCTTTTCCCTCCTATTCCCTCTTCTTAGTCTTTCTTCCCATTCCACCTAATCCTCATCCTTCCCCTTCCTTTCTCTTCTCTTGGCCATTAAACTTGGACCAGCGTCTCCTTGAGGGCGTGGAGGAGGGTGAGGAGGTGGGTGAGGGGAGGGTAATGGTTGTTATTGAGATCCTGTTAATTTCATGACAACCCTATTGATCCTTGCTACCACTTGTTACTCACCTGCCACTGCTTGCTACCTCACCTGCCACACCACTTGCTACCTCACTGCCACTGCTTGCTACTCCCACCACACTGCTTACACTCACCTGCCACCACTTGCTACCTCACCTGCCACTGCTTTGCTACCTCACCTGCCACCACTGCTACCTCTACACCTGCCACCACTTGCTACTCACCTGCCACCCACTTGCTACCTCACCTGCCACCGCTTGCTACCTCACCTGCCACCGCTTGCTACCTCACCTGCCACCACTTGCTACCTCACCTGCCACCACTTCCTACCTCACCTGAAGATTAATCAAGCCAAACCTAACCTAACCTAACCACCCCAACACTAACCTAACCTAACCTAACGTAAAGCTAACCAAACACTAACCTAACCCCCAAGATAGCGTTAGGGTGTCTAATCTTCAGGTGATCTACTGGGCGTCTCGACAGTCCAGTACGAGCACCTACCAAGAATGTCAAGATCACAGGTTCGAGTCCCGTTTTGGGGGGGATTCTATTTGCCGGTACTGTTGTTATTGTTGTCTGTTGTTTTATTATTACTGTTGTTGCCGTTAATGGTACGTGGTGAGGGTATAACACACACACACACACACACACACACACACACACACACACACACACACACACACACACACTAGGGGTAACAACAACAACAAAAATAGGGTAGCGGTTTGGTATGGAAAGGCAAACCGCAAAATCTTCTGGTGGCGGCGGTGACTCGGTGTGTCTAGGGAGTATCGATTTCATCCACTGCGGGCGGGCGGGCGGGCGGGCGGGCGGGCGAGTGAGGAGCCAAGGAAACAGAATCTACCGTCTCTACTATTAGCTTGAATGACGTATATAAGGTCACCCATTCTACCATGTTATTCTATTGAGATTAACAAGTACAGTTAACAGTACAGCTTAGAGACAAGATTGTAGTTGATGTTAAATTAACTTATATGTAATAGAGGCGTTTTGTTAATGTTACTTTCAATCATATTATTAACTTCCTGATTTAGTTAATGTTTTTATTAGTTGATCTTAGTCATCAAGGTTAATTATGTGTCGGAAATTCCTACCTGGGTGGATTTATTACGTGTTATTTACTATATTATACATACATACATACATACATACATACATACATACATACATACATACAAACATACATACATACATACGCCCACACACAAGCCAAAAGTGACTCCTACTCTGAGCGTCGTGTCAACTCAAGCCTTCGTGTGATGAATAAACGTTAATTACCTGCCAGTTATCTTAATTGCTCCTACCACAGTGTCTCCCACCTGGCGTATGGACCATCTGTGAACTAGACGAGACACGACGTACACCTTCCAAAGTCCTCGTCATCTCATTAAGGTACTGTTAATTACTGACACCTGACCAGGAGAACCATTTCTTTGAACACCTGTCAGAGTGTCAACCATCTGTCCCCATGTTGTATACCAGATGTAGTAGTAAGATTACCCCTTTGGATGTGAACTAGCTGTTATACCCGTGTAAACTAATCTCTGCAGCGCCTCTTGTGCTATAAACTACCAGCTGATGGAGGCGACGCTGGTGCAGGTGTCAGGCTGTAGATTACTGTTAGTACTTCTGCTGGTATAGATCCTGCTGCTACTGCTGTTGTTAATGTAGATATTGCTGCTGCTCGTACTACTACTACTACTGCTGCTGCTCTTTAAGACAACTGCTGCGCCTACTACTGCTTCTCCGACTGTCTACCTGAGGAGGCGTGTTAGGACGGTAGTGAAGATGTCAGTTTCAGGTGAGGGCTACGTCCATCAGGGAAGGAGAGAGGGGGAAGGTCGGTATATAGCAGAAAGGGACTGAGGCAGCGTGGTGGTGTGGCACTGAGGTAACGTAGCAGTGAAGTAATATGGCACCGAGGTATTGTGGCAAGAAGTCTGAGTATTACTAACCTACCGTAGAGGCATTACAACAAGACAGTGCCAGCGCAGTAGCCTAGTGCCCAAGACAACACCTAACAGAGGTAACCCAGCAACAAGACAGCGACTGTGCATCACGCGAGCCTTCCATTACCTTTGGTGGTTTTGCTTTACGACCGTCATATCTGCAGCGCTGTTTTTAATATCTCACTCTCTGGAACCTATTAAAACAGAACTCCTTTACGGCCAAGTTACCATACATACATACATACATACATACATACATACATACATACATACACAAGAGTCTTTACGAGGGAAACAAAATAAAACAAAAATAAAACGAATATCCACCTTGTTTGATAATCATGAAAAAAAAAAGAGCGAGATGAAATTAGGGTCAAAAGGAAGCATTATGGCGAACATGGGAAGAAAAAAGCACATTACTCATGCCCTATAAAACAACATCTACCAGTCAGGTCAGAGAAGACGGGGGTTTAGGTTCCACGAGAAGATCGATTAAGTTAGGTTAGGGTAGGTTAAGTGTAAGTTAGGTGAGGTTAGGTTAGGTTAGGTTAGGTTCTAATCTAAGCCCTGACCCCAATATAATGACCCTCCCCCCCCAACCCCCCACCCCCATAACCACCACAGGAAATAAATGCAACAAAACTTTCAGTTCCTCCCCCCAAAAATTAATGAAAATATTATCTATGATCTCTGGTCCTGGGGCTGATTACCTGAGGGAAAACACCCATTAATCTTCAAACTCTCTTGATCCAGCTCACTGATAAAACAATTGGCACCGTAACTACCCCCCGTCCCTATCCCCTGTATGGTCGTCACACACACACAGACTCGCCCAATTGGCCTGCTTGTTTTACCAACTCGTCTGCTTCGTCACAAATACTCATCACATTATTATTATTATTATTATTATTATTATTATTATTATTATTATTATTATTATTATTATAATATTCAAGATACCACTAACATCAAAGTCACTATATATTCTTATCGACAAAATTTCGGTGGAATCTAAATTTTAATGTTTCAGTTCACAATAATTCTTTCATAACTGGTAACAATTTTCTTAACATTTTCCAAAGCATTACCATGACAACTTTAATTCCCGGGATTTTCAATGACGTTGGGAACCCAGAGAGAGAGAGAGAGAGAGAGAGAGAGAGAGAGAGAGAGAGAGGCACCAGCTCTCACTACACCAACACCACCCGTCACCAACAAAACAACACCGACTATTATCTTCACAAAAATAAACTTTCTCCCACACAAAATTGCAAATATCCCATCAAGTGGCTTCATCGTCAGGAAAATTACGTTCAAGAAACCAATTGCCTGGAGTAATCGGGGATAAAAAAAACGCTGAAGGCACCATCACTCGCCTTGCGGTATGCCAGAGGGTAAATATTGGTCAAGGTCAAATGTGGACCCCTAGTTTTTATTGGGCTCCTGTCCTGATGGGCCCCCCAAGTTATTCTAACCTAAAGATCAAGAATCGAGTCCATTACGATTGGAATTTTATTACAGTTTGGGGGAATTTTTACAACTGGGCCCCAATTCTTATGGTTAGGTTAGGTTTAGGACTGGGGCCTAATTGACGACTGATCAATCCATATAACAACATCGTCGACATGTTTGTTATTGTTTGTGTTATCCTTTATCACACACACACACACACACACACACACACACACACACACACACAGGTAAGAAGCTAGGACACCAACACATGGGAGAACCAGAGGACACTGAGAGGCCAAGAGGGCGAGCGATCATTACCTCCAGGGATTATTAAGGCTTCCTGTGAGAGTGTGTTGTTGTCTTACCTCCTACTCCCCTCCTCCTCCTCCTCCTTCCCTCTCCTTCCTCTTTTCCCCTCCTTCTCCTTCCTCCTCCTTTTCCCCCACATCTCTCCCCCTTCTTCCTCCTCCTTCTCTTCCCTTCTTCCTCCTACTCTCCTTCTTCCTATTACTCCTCCTCTTCCCCTCTTCCTTAATCCACTCTTATCTCCCTTCCCACCATGCATATTCATCTTCGTCCCCTTCTCTATTTTTTTCTCCTCCTCTTCTCTCTCTCACATTCCTCTTCAACATTCTCCATCTCCTCTTTATTCCTCTCCATCTCACTCCACTAACTCCACCTCCACCACCTCTTACTCCACTAACTCCACCTCCACCACCTCTTACTCCACTAACTCCACCTCCACCACCTCTTACTCCACTAGCTCCACCTCCACCACCTCTTACTCCACTAGCTCCACCTCCACCACCTCTTACTCCACTAGCTCCTCCACTTAATTACAGCATCTGTTTGTCCTTCTTCAGGGCCAAATAACAAAGCATCTCATTACAAACCACAAATTAAATTCTCTTGAGAGTCGCGAGTCTAAATTCTTTAAAATTCCGCAAATATAAAAAAAAAAAACAACAAAAAATAGCAACTGGTCGATTGGGCCCCTCTGTCCTGATAGGCCCCTGACCTAGTAATACCCAACTTAAACTAACCACTGGGATTCAGGGACAGTCCTAACGGGCCCCCAACGTGTGATAATATACCCCAATCTTAATACATCCTAACCTAACTTAACCCAATCATTGGCACTGAGGTCAAGTCCTAATGGGCCCCAATTCCAGTGAGTCCTTATTCTAATGGGTCCCTCTTCATAATCCTAATGGGCCCTAATTCTAAAGATATAATTTGTATATCTAATTAGGATCACATGACTTATACACCCCCCTCCCGAATTCGCCCCTTGAGTACATTATCACCCCTTGAGTACATTATCACTCCTGAATACAACATCACCCCTTGAGTACATTATCACTCATGAGTACAACATCACCCCTTGAGTACATTATCATCCCTTGAGAACATATCACCCCTTGAGTACATTATTACCCCTTGAGTACAATTCACCCCTTGAGTACATTATTACCCCTTGAGTACATTATCATCATATTCAATGGAGGTTTTAAGCCAGCAACGTGAAGGGGTTAAAACTAGACCAACCAAAGCAATGGGCATATAATTGTTGGCTGTGCTCTTCCTGTGTACAACCACCCACCTGCCCACCCAACCCACCCCATCCGCCCACCCAAGCTCCACTGTGTAACCCGGCTAAGTCCACTAATTAACAGTCAGGTTCCGGCCAGAGAGAAACAATAAGCTGGAGTGTAATTACGACGTTAGGGCAGCGCTTATGACTCAGGGAGGAGGCGGTGAAGGAGGCAGTGAAGGAGGAGGAAGATATGGAGGAGATGGAGGAGGATGGAAGGAGGTGGAGGAGGAGGAAGAGTGATGGAAGGAGAAAGAAGAGGGATAGAGGAGGTGGAAGGAGGAGCAAGGAAAGAGAGGAGAGGAAGGTAGAAAAGGAGGAGAAGGGAAGGAAGAGAAGAGGAAGAAGAAGGAGGAGGAAATTGCCTGATGAAAGAGGGCATAAAGAGGAGAGAAAAGGAGTTAAAAAGCGGAGAGAGAGAGAGAGAGAGATTGAAATGAGATAATGAGGGAGAGATGTTGGAGGAGGTGGAGGAGATGAAGCCTCATTTGGCCAAGTAGGAGATAATGAGGGAGGAAGAGGGAGAGAGGGAAGGAAAGAGAAGAGAGGGGTGAAGAAGGGAAAGGAGAGGGGGAGGGGAAAGAAGAGGGAGAGAGGAGAGAAAAATTGCCAAGGAAGTCAAAAGTAGGAGAATCTTGGCTACTTTCTCTTCTCTTTCTTTATTTTCTCTCCCCATTTTTATTCTCCCTTCTGTCACCTATCCCTCGTCTATCTCTTGTCCTATCACCCCCCTTTTTCATCCATCTTCCTCTCTCCTCCCCTCCTTATCCACATTACCTCATCCACCTATCCACTTCCTCCCTACCCTACCGCCTCTCCCCCACTATGCATCATCCCCCTTTCTTCCTCTCCCTCTTTCATCAGCCTCCTTTCATACCTCCTCTTCTTTTATCACCCTTTACCCTCTCCCTCTTTTATCAACCTCCACCATCTCCCTTTCACCCCCCCTCTCCCTCCCTCTTTCATTCATTATCTTCCTCACCCTCCCTCTCACCCCCCTCCCTCTCACCTCCCTCCCTCTCACCTCTCCTCCCTCTCACCCTCCTCTCACCCCCCTCCCTCTCACCCCCTCCCTCTCATTATTATTACCTTTCCTACGCTTCTCTCACCCCCCCTCCTCCTCATCACAGTGCCACACGGGGAAACTTCTCAAAGCGTCTAGTGAGCCACGCGTCTCCGTTAATTAACCTGTGCTACACCACCGTCCGCCGCACACCTGTGATTACAAAATACCTCCAATTATCTCACACTCACACACACTTACCTATTCTGCACTACACCTAAAAGTTTCACAACTAACTAAACATTAACCAGGCAATAGACACATTCACCACACTCAACATTAACCAGAATATAATTAGCAAATTGCCTTTAACCCACAGTAAAATAAAACATTTACACACAGAGGCACTTTAACCTTACCTTCTCGAACAAGAGAATAAATATGAATGAATACATTAAATACTATGGAGTAAATTAAGGAGATATTACACCTGGATATACTTTTAGTTGTACACGCACAGGTAACATCGGAGGCAGGGAAGAATGGGACCCTTAAATGCTTCAGTTTGGCCTCAAGGTAGAGCTGTATCGTGGGGACTCTCTCTCTCTCTCTCTCTCTCTGTGTGTGTGTGTGTGTGTGATAAACCACATAACAAAATAACACCCTAAACTCTTGCGCCACGCTGCCCTCTCACCTGTCCAGCTAAACTGCAAATATTTACACGACAATACTCACATCCACACGTCACCCTCACCCTTCACCCCAACCCGGATCCACGACAGAGAGAGAGAGAGAGAGAGAGAGAGAGAGAGAGAGAGATTAACCCTGAGGGGGGAGGGGGGGAATTCCGCAAATCAATCTCTCTCCCTCTCCTTCCCTCCCTCTCGCCCCCTCTCTCCCTACACCCACCCTCTCCCCTACTGAAGATCAGGGCCACCCTCAGCCCCTCAAATGGCCCAACAGGATATTTACAGTGTGTGTGTGTCGAGTGAAACCCTGACTGTCACTGATGCTTCAACGACAAGAATGGCAACATGTGTCTAAAACACCTGTTAACCTGTCCCATCCCACCCCCTGAGTCCCACCTGTTACCCCTGTCCGCATCCCACCTGTCCTGCATCCCACCTGTTCCATCCCACCTGGCATCCCACCTGTCCGCATCTGTATCCCACCTGTTCTCCACCTGCCCCACCTGTGCCCCACCTGTTCCATCTACAGGTGCTGTCTACAGGTGCTACACAGGGTGTATGGTGAAGGTGTCTACAGGTGCAAGGTGAAGGTCTCTACAGGTGCAAGGTGAAGGGTCTCTACAGGTGCAAGGTGAAGGTCTCTACAGGTGCAAGGTGAAGGTCTCTACAGGTGCAAGGTGAAGGTCTCTACAGGTGCAAGGTGAAGGTCTCTACAGGTCCACTGAACGTGTCTACAGGTCCACAAAATATAACATGTATTCCCCCAATGTATAAATCCGGAATAAAACTACATAAATCACCATGGGGGGATTACCTCACTGCCTCTCCACTGACAACACAAGAAAATAATCCCTTGAAATCCTATTACCAACAATGGCTCATTTGGACGACAGAAAAATGGTTGCATCCCCCCCCTTCCCCACCATGGCAAAAACTAAAGGTTAGGTTAGGTTGGTGAGCTGGTGGAGTGAGCCAATGGTGGTCTGTAGGAGCCTAGGGTAGTGTCCGTCACAATACTATGCTATTCTGGCTCACTGTCTTCTTCCCCTTCCCCTCCCCCTCGCCTCCTCTCTGCCGTGGGACACATTATACACGACCCTGCAGGAAGCTTACGTGTCTCTGTTCATAGCATTAAATCCTGTGTCCAGACTCATAAAGAATTTAAAACCATTAATTCTTTCCCCCGCCAACTGGATGTAAGAACTTGTACGTAATTAAGATAGTCTGTAGTTTTAATTTTTTTTGGGTGGGGTGGGTGGTGGGTTTGGGGTAATGGGGTGGGTGGGGGTGTGTGGTGGGGTGGGGGTGGTGGGGGTGGGGGGTGGGGGTGTGGGGGGGTGGGGGTGTGGTGGGGTGGGTGGGGGTGGGGTGGGGGGTAATGGGGGGGGGGTGGGGGGTGGGGGTGGGGTGGGGGTGGGGGGGTGGGGGTGGGGTGGTGGGGGTGGGGTTTGAGGGCGACGGTGAGGGAGGTGTTATTTTAATGCATTTTTACGTATTTAATTAAGTCTTGACACAGTTTTGACGCCATTTTCCTCTGTTAATTAAATGTAATCTATCGTTTGTAATTAAGATGACACAGTTTTGAGTCTATTTTTGGGGGGGTATTATTTTTATTATTAAACTTAAATTAACCTTTTAGATGCGTTTTGACGTCTCTATTTACGAGAAAAATCATACTTATTACCTACTGATACCCGGGGGTTGTAAATGCGGGCCAAGACAGAGGTATACAACAGGCCCTGCCAGACACAACATTTCACCCGTCTTGACACCATCTACAGTAGTTCCCCCAACCTTACCATCGGACACAAGGTATACGAGAGAGAGAGAGAGAGAGAGAGAGAGAGAGAGAGAGAGAGAGAGAGAGCATACTGTATCTTAAAACTGTAAACGAAAGAAACAGCCTCACCAAATCCCCCCCTCCCTCCCCCCTCCCTACCTCCCCCGGGAATACAGAACTCATTCAGCCAATGTTTACACCCTGTGCTGCCATCTAGCGGCTAAACAGTACACTAAATATGTAAACAGCCTCCTCGCAGTACCACGGTTCGGTTTTCTTCAGGCTCTTACACGTTAAGGATTCCACCACCCACTATTGTACACCACTCACTGCAACACCACTCACTTCAACACCACTCACTTCAACACCCCTCACTTCAACACCATCCACAGCAACACCACTCACCACCTACTACACCACACCACTCACAACACCACCCACTCAAAGCAACACCACTCACAACACCACCACTCAAAGCAACACCACTCACCACACCACCCCACACCACTCACCACCCACTACACCACCCCACACCACTCACCACTAATACATCTACCTGGCACACTAGTTTAATACATGTACAGTTACAAACAAAATACCCTAAACACTTGGTTAGGTTAGGGTACATAGTTAGTTTAGTTGATATAAATATCCTAGTAAGATTAAATTTACTTGTTAGTTATGGTTAGATTAAGTTACATTATTTAACATCCATAAACTCTCCTTCACCACCAAGACTCCACAGAAGATTCAAACTCCATTATTAAAACCCAGACGATAGAGAAAAATAAATCCCCTTCATTCACAGTACATCATCTCCTTCCATTGCACGGGGTGGCTGGCAATATCTCCCAGGGCACATATCTCATCTGGACCATTAATAACACGGCAAAATTTAATTCTCAGAGGATGTCCCACCAGCTTTTACATCAATATCCCAGCAGTGAGATACGTTCCTGAATTCCATGTTAAATCTGTCTCTCCTTATCAGATAACTCATACGATCAAGATTTATATTAGATTCTGGAGTTAAAAATTTTTCACTTGAGGCCAAAATTGTGATATGAGAAGTCTAAGAATTTTGGTGTTGGGGTTTATTGAAAGGTTCTACGTGGCTATTGTGTTCTGGTCTTGTTTTTAATGCACTAATAGTTAATTAAATGCCTCATTACCTATGGATTATATGTAGTAATTACCTCAAATATGTGGTTAATAAATGACGATAGTTAACTAATTCATAAAGTAATTAATTATGAAAAAATCCACATTTAGGTGTTAATGTATTTATAAGTGAATAAATAATTAATACACAAACCCGTTATTATAATTATGCACATATTTTAGTTATTGGCTAAGGCACACAAGACACAGAAACACAAGGGGAAAAAATGTGGAAACCTATAGAGCTGTTAAGATAAATACAGATAATTAATAAATAAACTTAGTATGGAAATTCATATTGATTCTGCTTGTTACAGACGCATATGTAGTCAGTTGTTCAGAGTTACGTGTAGCAGCAGACGAGGTAGATTATGATAAAAAGGCAGGTGTGTGTGTGTGGGTGTGCAGGTGTGTGGGGGTGTGCAGGTGTGTGTGTGTGTGGGTCAGCAGGTAAGTATGGGTCAGCAGGTGTATGTAAGTCAGCAATTATGAGGGTCAGGTCAGTAGATGTGTGTGTCTCAGCAGGTCTAAAGATTAATAGCACAGTGGAAAAAAAAAATTCAAAACACCTTCCTAAGTCACCGCAAAAGTAAAACCTCTCAAGACTGTGGTAGGGTAGGGGACTATAGGTCACTGAATTCACCAAGAAGAACCAAAAATTTCACCAAAAAAGGTTAGAAAGAAGAAGGTGTTTTACGGGAATGGAAGTCAGAGAGCGTAGGATTAGCATAACCACGGGAAGAGGAACAGAAAAAGTGGTGGGAAAAATGGGATCGTCTTCAAGGTTAGGTTAGGTTAGGTTAGGTTAGGTTAGGTTAGGTTAGGTTAGATTAGACTAGATTAAACATATCAGGGCTCAATATCTCCTCTTAAATATTACGTACACATTCACTCAAACCTAACCTAACCTAACCTAACCTAACCTAACCTAACCTAACCTAACCTAACCTAACCAAGCAAAGCCACTTCCTACAGACTAAAACAGCGATTATATTACTACCAGTCCTTAATACCAGTGAAAACAGACCTCCACTACACGATACTCCCAGCCTCATCCATGACCCACGACCACGTATTTTGAACCCAATCTGCTGCTCACTCGACCGCCAAAGTGCCAAGTTTATTCTACCTTTTGACAACACTTTATCAACCATTTCCTTTCGTCTCTTTGATTTCTCTTTCCTTTACCTTGTTTTTATTTTCGTTATTCTCGTCTCTCTGGTTTTTCTTCCCTTTCTTCTTGTTTTTTTTTTCATTATTTTCTAATTTATTCTTACGTTTTCTTCCTCTTACGTCTGTTTGATTTTTTTTCTTTATTCTCATATCTTTTTCTCTCTCGTCTCTTATCTTTCTCTTCTGTATACATAGGTGACTCTAAGTATACCTGGGTAATACATATATGGCCTGAATATACCTTTGTGTATATGTATATGAATATACCTATTGTACGGAGCACCTATACAGCACACTGACCTAACCCAACCTAACCCAACCTAACCCAACCCCAAAGTCCAATTAGGATGTTGAATCAAATGAAATAATCTAGGGTGACAATTCTTTATTCTTCAAGTGATCCAACTGACTGATGATCAATTATTCTCGTCTCAACCGCAAAAGGACAAAGGCCGATATGAGGAAAAAATAATGCCAACACGAGCAATCAACAGCGTCTGGCGTACCCTCTCTCCCTCTCCACACCTGTTTCGGCTGGTAATGACTTTATTTTAAGATACAGGTAAAAAGATGAAATGACGATGGTGTTATGATGTGATTAATGGTGGTGATGTGATGCTGTCATGTGATGCTGTCATGTGATGCTGTCATGTGATGCTGTCATGTGATGCTGTCATGTGATATTAAGGCCACAAATCACAAGTGGTGCCTTTGATGTCAATGAACTGTATACAACCATTGACTCTATTTGCTGTATCACTTGTTTTGGCAGTTCATAAGGATGGCAACATTTTCAAACTCTTCCGGGTCCACTTTTCACAGTAATAATCGTACAGACTGAACTTGTATTCAACCGATTTCTGAGCTTTGATTTAATAATATTTGGTATTGACTCTCGCATTACTGATACTCGCATTATTGACACTCGCATTATTGACACTAGCATTATTGACACTCGCATTATTGACACTCGCATTATTGACACTCGCATTATTGACTCGCATTATTGACTCGCATTATTGACACTCGCATTATTCACACTCGAATTATTGATTCGCATTATTGACACTCGCATTATTGACACTCGCATTATTGACACTCGCATTATTGACACTCGCATTATTCAACTCCACTCGCATTATCAACTCCAACTCCATGTAACTTCTGTGGGTCCAACTGCACATCCTGTAAAAAAAAGTTCTTAATGGCATTTACTATAGATTACGCTGTTCCATCTTCTAGTTCAATAAGCACAAGATAAGTTGACACAATTTTCTTTAACTCCTTGCTGAAATAACGTACAATAACACCAAACAACATCACGAGAGGCCATGTCAGTTAACTCATCAAACAAAATGCTGTACTGTGCATCACCAATATCTTTTCATAGACCCTCAGTAAAGTGTAGCACCAACACACTTACGATAATGTTTTGGCACTTGGTTCTATGCAATTTCATATTCATCATTGCATTACTGTCACTGAACGCCTTTTAGCAAGCTTCCGACACATGATCCACAGTTAAAAATGTAGTATGTTTAGTAATTACCATCGATAGCACTCCCTCGGCCTCACTTGCGGCTTGTTGAGTGTCACTAAATTTACAGAAGGTGACTTTGTTTGCCTTGCCCTAGAAAATGGATCTGATGATTTGACATGTTCTACTCAAACTGCATGCCTTCTCAGATCACAAAGTTTTGCATTAATCTCTCATTTACAGAACAAGCAATATGCCTTAGTTTTAACTTTTTCTACATGCTTAAGTCAATCCTTTAACTCTGGAAAGACCTCCCAGCTTTTTCTATATGCTTGAGCGTAAGTTGACCCCACGTGGGCTGGAGGCGGCGAGCTCCGGCTGACGTGTAATGGACAGGGTCAGCAAAGGGACGGGTTGGGTTGTTGATTACGTTGTATTCTATTGACTTTAATTTTTTTATTGTTCTAATTTCAGAGGGAGGACAGAATAAGTTTTAGTTACTAATAATCATCACGTATACGAAATCCGCTAGAACTTCCGCCAAATCCAGTGGAAATACACCAGAAAATCCGCTATCCGCAAAAGGTTTAAGCCATCCGCGTTTTGAAAGGACAATCCACTAGATTTAGCAAACACACCCACCCACCCACCGAATCACCCTCACACCCACTTAAACAATCGTACCCACACCCACTCATCTTCATACCAACCCATTCACATAAACCCCCCAAAAAAAAAATAAAAATAAAATAAATCCAACCTCCGAGGGTGCCAGTTAGTGCCAAGGGCCAGTGCCAGGCTGGATGGCACCCGGGCCACCTGCACTACAATACTTCACTGCGAAATCAAATAACGAATCCCCTGCGTCAGCTATTTCACCAGTGGCGTCCGGACGTCAGCACCCTCGCCTTGTCAATTGGCTGACGCAGGCTGTGGGAGTGTCAGCAAGGATTGTGTGAGGTATAAGAGTGTCAGGAAGGATTAGGTGCAGCTGGAAGATAGATAAAATTTGTGTAGTGGAAAAAAATGCTTATGGAAAAATACTAAGTAAGTGTGTGTGTGTGTGTAAGGACTGTCATTAACCCTCATTCTTCCCCTTCCATAAAAAAAAAGGTTCTCACTCCCTTCCACAAAGACCAGTTTCCTTCCTTCCTTCCTTCCTCAACAAAGGCTGCCTCCTCCTCCCTTCACATTCCTCCTACAAAGGCTCTCTACCCCCCCCTCCCCCTCTCCTTCCCCCTCCCTCACCTTCCACAAAACAAATCTCAACAGCGCCCTCCCCTACCCTCCCTCCCTCCCCCCATTCTGTCAATAACCTGAAAAATAACAATAAATAAAATGTTTTGTTCTGTTTCTCGTGTACAGTTATGGGGTGACAACTGTTGATGGGGGAAGGGGAGGAGGAGGGGGAGGAAAGGAAGAGGGGGGGATGAGGAATAGGACGAAAAGGAGGAAGAAAAATGAAGACGAAAATAAGGAAAAGAAGGACGAAAAGGACTGTTTCTTTTATCATTCCTCACTGACTTACTGATTAATTATTCTCCAAGTATTTTTTTCACTTTTTTTTGTCCAATTTATATTAGAGCAACGTTCACCACCTATAGCCCAATGGCATTTGTAACCCACAGGTAGATGACGAATATTACCAAGTTACTATTATAATTATTCTTAGTAGTAGTAGTAGTAGTAGTAGTAGTAGTAGTAGTTTTTATCACTATTATTACTTTAGTATTAACATTGTTGTCATTATCATTGTTATTGCTATCATTCTCATCATTACTGTCATTATTATGTTATTATTTTCATTATTACCTCTATTATCATTATTATTCGATGTATTCCTATTCCCATTATTCTTACTACTACTACTACTACCACCATCCCTCAAAACAACACACCAACCCCCTCCCTCTACCAGTGTGAATATTAACACCAAGAGGGTAACGAGTCCCACTGAGTCAGACGGAGGAGGTATTATTATTCCCCGTGTGTTTACGTCGGTTACAACAACAACCCGAGACAATGCCCCAGTCACAGCTCATCACCACCGTCTCTCTCTCCCACAAGATGAACATGTCTGTCACTCTCTCGTTAGAAAAGAGCAAATATACCACATGTTTTTGTTTTTCCTCTTGTTAGATACGAACCTAATATTTTTTGGACGATGTGGGATACTTTTTTGCGTAATTTATATAAAAAAAACTATTCTTTTTAGATGAGTGATTCGTTACGTTTTTTTTTGTAATTAGATTAATTTTATAACACTAATTTTAATCGAGTCTGAGTCTGATATTGTCCACGGCTCTAAAACTCCTCCCAAGGAAATGGCCCAAAGGAACCTCGCAATGGTAGCCAGACCAAGCATGCCAGATAAGCTTTCCACAGTTGCCAAGTATGAGTACAGACAATTGTACCTTTAACCATTATAAATTACAAAATCAGAAGGTTTCATTCGTCTGTTTTTAGCTAGTTCATTATTTAAGGTAGAAATCGTCATTTCACCACTACCACCCCACCACAACCTCATCCCACCCACAACACCAGGAGGGAAACACACACAACACCTCCCTCCTCCTTCAGTAGAGCGTGACACAGCCTGACACCTTGAGTGATAAGTCAATATGGCCACCTGACACAAGAGGTTTAGCCGGAGGTCCAAGCGTCGAGTCTTGGCCCTTTATCAACTTACCACAACCTTCCCCTTCCCACAGTATCGTCGTCTCTTGTTAACTATCGGTTTTATCTACCTACTATCCATCTACTTTCTATTCCTTATCTACTATCCCTCTCTCATCACCTCTATCCCACTAGCATACTGACAGACGATTCAACTGCCTTACTACTAGCTGACTGAGCGACTGGACAGGTGCACTAACGAGAGGACTCAAAAGACTCAATTCTCTCCATGAATCACAATAAGTAATCACCGCTAAAGACACTTAAAACACTGACCTTGAGTACTGAAGACATAATCACCGACTCCAAGATTACAATTAACGGTGATTGACGGGAAAGCTTGAGGTGATTGGAGAGGAAATCACACTCACAGCCCCATACAGTAGCTGGGGGACCTGGTCTCTCCATCACCAACCTGCAAGAGGAAATGAAGAACGTAAAATATCATGTAAAAGAAAATAAAGAACGTAAAATATTATAACAAGTGAAGAACGTAAATTATTATAACAACTGAAGAACGTAAAATATTATAACAAGTGAAGAACGTAAAATATTATAACAAGTGAAGAACGTAAAATATCATGTATAACAAATGAAGAACGTAAACTATCATGTATAACAAATGAAGAACGTAAAATATCATGTATAACACATAATGGGAAAGTTTAGTGCTGGATCTACACCCACCACCCAGGTAGGAAATGAATGACAGTAATATCCCGTAGGTAAATATAAAAGGAAAGGAGGGAAGGAGGGAAGGAAGGAAGGAAGGAAGGAGGGAGGGAGGGAGGAAGGAGGGAGGGACAGTGAAAAAGAGGAATTTAAATACTGAAAGGGGCACAAAGGGAGGAGAGAGAGAGAGAGAGAGAGAGAGAGAGAGAGAGAGAGCCAGTAATGTACCACCACAAGACAAACATAATTTCATCTCTCTCTCTCTCTCTCTCTCTCTCTCTCTCTCTCTCTCTCTCATCAACTCACACTTAGTAACTCTTACCAAACTCTCACTCATTCACTCTCACTAACTCATCAAGGCGAAAGAGTGAATGGGGCAGCGAGTGAGTGAGTGAGTGAGATAGAGAAAAAGAAAGATAGGGATTTACCTATCTCTCTTTTTCTCTAAGGGGTGGTAGGTATATAGACAGGTGTGGTAGGTATATAGGCAGGTGTGGTAGGTATATAGACAGGTGTGGTAGGTAGACAGGTGTGGTAGGTATATAGGCAGGTGTGGTAGGTAGACAGGTGTGGTAGGTATATAGGCAGGTGTGGTAGGTAAATAGACAGGTGTGGTAGGTATATAGACAGGTGTGGTAGGTACACAGGTGTGGTAGGTAGGTAGACGAGAGAGGTGGTGGCGTTGACTGGTTACCTGGGAGCTATGAGGAATGTGGTGGCTGGATGCTTTGATGAAATACGACCCAATAATGTCAGAGTCTTCTCCTACGTGAATCTCTCTCTCTCTCTCTCTCTCTCTCTCTCTCTCTCTCTCTCTCTCTCTCTCTCACTTTCCCCCTCTCCTCCACCAACTTCTCTTGGGATGCCAACACTGTCCCTCTCACACTCCCACTCACCACAATATATCTCCCTCTCACCCTCCATACCTCCACCAACCTTTCCCTCTCACCCTCCATACCTCCACCAACCTCTCCCTCTCACCCTCCATACCTCCACCAACCTCTCCCTCTCACACCTCCATACCTCCACCAACCTCTCCTGGGCCGCCAACACTCCTTACCTTCATCTTTCATAACCAACTTTGCCCTCAATAAGCTTCTCAGAAAATGAGGAGAGGGTGTAGGAGGAGGAAGAGGAAAAAGGTGGAGGAGGAAGAGGAAAAAGGTGGAAGAGGTGGAAGAGGAAAGAGGAGGAAGAGGGAAGAGGAGGAAGAGGGAAGAGGAGGAAGAGGGAAGAGGAGGAAGAAGGGGGGTGTCTATCTCCACTAATCACTACTTATACTTAATTAAAAACGGTAAACACTGATATACATCCATCGTGTCTTATCCTTAACAATTAAAGACTTATTAGATTACCTCCTATAACCTGTCTTCTCCACAGCTGGGAATTAACCTTCATATAATAAAAACACTTAAAATCCATCAAATACGACCAACATCCACATAGCTACAGTCTTAAGCCATGGATCAAAATGGTGATAGAGAATTGTATTAAGATGCTTGGGTAAAGTAGTTATTGGTGGCCTTGTTGTGAAACGAAAACACGACATTTGAAAATATTTGTCATATCGGTGAAAATAATTAATGCCTGGAGAGAGACTGTTTATTTATTATTCATTTTTATTCAGACAATCCTGGATTATAACTGAAAAAGAAAACAAGGGTGGAAACTATTTACGTGTCAGCCCTTAGACTATTATAATACTGGAACACGAGACGATGGGTGTGTTTACGTATTTAAACTGTGAGTAGAAATATACAAATGATGGTTCTGTTTGGTAATCCTTGATCAGATCGACTTATTGTTTACCAGTTTGTGTACCTGCACACTATGTATACTGTTTGTAATGGCTGCCCCTTGTGTAACGAGGATGGCCGGCCCAAGGGCCACCTAGGCGTGAATTTAAGGTGTAGAAGCTATAGCGAACACAACAACCATACCCTGAGTTAACGAGGTGCATGACTTAGTGTCAAGGAGTAGTCCGAAAAGACCGGACAACTCGCCAACTGCACTGGCTAACCATTACCCCACAACACGATCCGCAAATCGATTAGCATCCAGGTCCCCAATTATTGCTGAGTAGATAGAGGCAAATGGTGTAAAGAAACTTGCCCATTGTTTCACCCTGCCCGGGAATCGAACCCAGGTCGACTCGCTTGCGAGGCGAGCATACTGGCCATTACACCATGTGTACTATACTATGAATACCTGTAGTCTATGTACAGTGTATATATACCCATACTACACGTATACATAGACTATCAGCATCTGTACATACTGCATCAATGTAAACATGTAAGAGGCTTTACCTGAATATCTACAGATATCTGTCGACTTTAGTATAGAGGTGTTGGGTGGACTCACACAGGCACGAATTTTAATGCCACGTAAAACTGCAAATAAATTTACAGGTGTGTAGCGCGGGTTCGACCCAAAACAAACACGGCTTTACTACACAGCTCATCGTCAGCCGTGTGTGTGAGGATGCTACATAATTCACGTCAATTACTGCAGTGAGATGTATGAAACACGACCCACACAGATTGAGCAGAGGTCGGACTTCCAACAGTAGGAGTTAGCAGCAGGCACAGGTTAGCAGCAGGCACAGATCAGCAGCAGCACTCAACAGCAGCAGCACTCAACAGCAGCAGCACTCAACAGCAGCACCGTCACCACTACTACTTTGCCTTAATAGACCAACAAACGCAGCAGCACCACAAACACCACCATTTATAATCGTACATGTAGCACAAACAGTCGCTGTAATAATCAGGTCAACTTTATGTAACAGCAACAAAACCAATCGCGGGAAATATGTGAGATTACAGCAACAACAATTACAGTAAAGTAAGAGGGTGAACCATAACAAAGTGTGTGTGTGTGTGTTTGTATAGTGTGTGTGTGTAGTGTGTGTGTGTGTGTGTTTGTATAGTGTGTGTGTGTATAGTGTGTGTGTGTAGTGTGTGTTTGTATAGTGTGTGTGTGTAGTGTGTGTGATCCCAGCCCACAAATAAACACAAGTAGAGGAGGCAGTGTATACATGGAAACACAGAGTATACATGAAGACACAGTGTATACAAGGAGACACAGTGTATACAAGGAGAAACCCCAGACCACTAAACATCGTCGAAACCACACACACACAGACACACACACTCTGCTTACCTAAACGATAATTATTCCATCTAGGTACGATACTAACTACCCCCCCGTCCTTCCACACACACCACAACACAAATATAAATTAAATTAAGCACTAATTTAAACCCCTCTTCCCCTCCCTACCTCTCCAAACTTCAATTCATTTCCACACTGGCACGAGTTTATTTTTACCATCTATATTGACACGTGTTATAAAATGGGACCTTGTTGAGCCAGCGTGTGTGTGTGTGTGTGTGTGTGGGGAGCTTAAAAATACTCACGGTATCAACTTCCAATTACACACTTTTCCTGCGCCCGACACAAACAGGTGTTCATGTGGCTGTTGTTGTTTATGGTGGTGTGGTGGTGTGGTGGGTGGTGGGGGGTGGTGGATGGTGGTGGGGGGGTGGTATGGGGTGGGGGCTGTGATAATAGTGGTTGTGTTGATTTTGGCTGTAATGGTCGTAGTTATGATGGTAGTGGTGGTTGTGGTGTCAAGATCAACACACACACACACACACACACACACACACACACACACCTCCAAACCTATCAGTGTTAAAGCTTGAATCCAGATATCATCACCTTCATCCGCTGTCCGTTTAATCTCTCGTATAAATCTAATCACATTTTCTTTCGTCGAAGTGTACTCAGATATAAGGGACTGAAATTGAAACTGAATAAAAAAATATATAGTTTTTTTATGGAGAGTAAAAATGTCTTTCAACCGAGTAATTGATGTAAAATGTAATAAAAAAATTAACACGGGGAAAATTATACCTGGGTAACCATTACATTTTTGTTTAGGAAATTAATGATGATTCACTCGTATTATCAGGCACTGAGACGGGTAGAGGAACCAGTGCCAGAGTGCCAAGGAGAATTACTCGTATAACCGGGAAGTTTGTGCCATGAAGAGAATACCAGTGCCAAGTAAAACCAGGCAACCAGTGCTAGTGTGCCAAGAGGAGCCACGCATCATACCAGGCAGTCAGACTTCGCGACTGCCAGCTAGAGCCGCCATCATAAACTGGAATATTAGGTCTTGGTGCCTGCCTTCTCCCGGAGTGAAGCAGTGAAGCGTGACGAGGTGTGGGCGACTGACTCCTCTTACCCCTCTGTGTGCGTGTGTGTGCGTGTTAAGAGACGCCCTCACACACCTGGTCGAGATCATCAATAGGTGAGTCATGTATCCAGGTGTGTCCAAGATACTAATTAGTGACGATTATTGATTCTTTTTACCTTGATCCTCTGCCATCACCACCACCTCCACCTCCTCCTCCTCCTCCGATTTCAATCATCTCGTCTTTCACTTCCTTCATTCCTTCTCCACTCTTATTCCTTATCACATTCTACCTTACCCACCTATCTCCTCTTCCTCCTACTTTTACTATTCCTCTTCTTTATTCTCCTCCTCCTCCTCCCCCACATCAGAACATCGTCACACGCCAGTAAGAGACACGCACACACACCTTCGTGACTCAGAATATAACCACTACATTTTACGAGTGCATAATTACAAATGATGCACGAACACCACCCGTCATGCACGAACACCACCCGTCATGCACGCACAACACACGCCATGCACGCACAACACACGCCATACACGCAAAACTCAGGAATGCAAACCACATACCCATACATACACAAAACATAACACATGCACACCACATATTACACACATACAACACATGTGCACATACCACACACCCTGCACGCATAACACACACACACATGCACACCACTTAAGTGTACACATCCCTACACCTCCCACACCAGCATGTAAACATTCCCCATACAATAACTCACATATATACAAATAACCCCCACCCCCCTCCACCCACATACACACATATAACATTCCCAAACAGACACACAAATCAATATCTGACTAATCAAACACCTGTAAACATCCCTACACATATGCCTACTTCTCACATATAAAAATCTCTCCAATATGCGCATATGAGCTCCCCCCCTCCTCTCAGCCTCCACACCCCCCAACACACCCTGCTCCCCTCCCCTCCTTTTCATCCCCTCCTCTCCCTTTCCCTCCCTTCTCTCCTTTCCCACCTCCTCCTCTCCCTTTGTCCCACCTCCTTCTCTCCCTTTTTCCCACCTCCTTCTCTCCCTTTCCCACCTACTCTCCCTTTCCCACCTCCTTCTCTCCTTTTCCACCTCCTCCTCTCCTTTTCACCCTCCTTCTCTCCCCTTTCCCACCTCCTTCTCTCCCTTTCCACCTCCTTCTCTCCCCTTTCCACCTCCTCCTCTCCCTTTTACAGCGAGGCATCAGGATAAAAGATTCACTACTGCCACACACACACCATCTCAAAGGCTTGGAATCCTTTAGCCGCCATACTAAAGAGTGTGACAAAGTAGCACTGTCAGAATGGCACTCCGACTTCTGCCTCCCCTGGCACTGGCTACCCCCCCTAGCACTCCTACTACCTCCCACCCGGCACTCGGCTACCTCCTCCCCCTGGCACTGACTACCTCCTGGCACTCTACTACCTCCCACCCGGCACTCTGACCACCTCCTCCCCTAGCACTGACTACCTCCCCCTGGCACTCCTACTACCTCCACTTGGCACCCTATGACTGCCTCCTCCCCTGGCACTGACTACCTCCCCTAGCACTCCTACTACCTCCCCTGGCACTGACTACCTCCCTCCCCCCTGGCACTGACTACCTCCTCCCCCTGGCACTGACCACCTCCCCTCCCTGTGCCTGACTACCTCCCTCCCCTGGCACACACAAAGCTTCCTCCCCCTGGCACTATGTTTACCTCCTCCCCTGGCATAGCTACCTCCTCCCCTGTCACTGACTACCTCCTCCCCCCTGGCACTGACTACCTCCTCCCCCTGGCACTGACTACCTCCTCCCCCTGGCACTGACTACCTCCTCCCCCTGGCACTGACTACCTCCCCTCCCTGGCACACACAAAGCTTCCTCCATCTAGTGGTGTCAACCCAGTGTGATTTCTCTTTTATTTCTCGGTAAGGAGATATTGCTGGATGACGTGAGGGAGACAGGCGGAGAATATGTGCGGAGATCAGCAAGGTCATATGTGCGGAGATCAATTAAAGTGGATTACAATCGCTTCACGTCCACTTATTTGGCACTATACTTGACCACCCCCCTCCCCAAACTGTAACGCCAGGCACCCATTAATAGCTGGGTGGACTCATGCTTGGGTGATAAGGATTGATTAGGATGATCGGCGGATGATTCGCGGTAGACAGTATAGTAATGGTGAGTTAGTGGGTGAAAAGGATGTCGGTGGATGAAGAACGGGTGATAATAATAAAATCGACGAACATTACGCCAAAAAAAAAATAATAAACAATAAATAATAAAAATAATAATGATGAAAAAGGCAACAAATTAAAAAAAAATATTCTAATAAAAAAATCCCAAAAAAAGACAAAATCCCCCCCCACGGTGTTCCTAAAACCCATCGTCATTTTTCTCACAGCATCCTCATCTCATCCCCATCTTACCTGGCACCATTATCTCATCCCCACCACAAGACACTTCGCTATATAACCCCCCACATCACTCGAGTGCACAGTCTCCAGGGCTACCAATGATCTTCTGAATGGCGTCTCAGAGCCATTGAGAAGCGACGAGGTGTTTTTTTTTCTTTTCTTTTTTTTTATTATTACCAGACACTCGAATGCTTTCCACTTCACCTTAACGACACAGTAAAACCAGATGAGGTCTGAACTCTTTCGGACAGACGAGGCGCCCTGTTCCACTATGTATATTTGGTACAGTATTATTGTCGTCTTATTGATAGTCGTCATGGTGATGGTCGTCATGGTGGTGGTCGTCATAGTGATGGTCGTCATAGTGATGGTCGTCATAGTGATGGTCGTCATGGTGGTGGTCGTCATGGTGATGGTCGTCATGGTGATGGTCGTCATGGTGATGGTCGTCATGGTGATGGTCGTCATGGTGATGGTCGTCATGGTGATGTGCCATTAATGGTAATCTAGAAAATTGCTCATCTTATTCCCAATGTCTCTCCTCATAAGGGAAGTCATTGATTTCCCCACCGGATCCCAAAATTAACTTGATCTAACCTAACCTAACCTAAACACTAATTCTAATCGAACCTGGATTAAAAAAAAAACACTAAATCCTAGCTCTTGATCCACCTATATACACCCTAGTTCATCCAACATCCCACCCTCACATCCCTACACCGTCACACTATCAACATCCAACACACCCAGACATTCTCATCCACGCCACATTCCTACTTCACCCGTACACTCTCATCCACCTCACTCACCCCTACACCAACAAGAGCAACAAACAAACATCAATGATCATCCAGAGTCTCGTGATCCAAGAACACGTCTGGTCGTGTTTGTGTTTACATCCATCAGCTGTGTAATGCACGGTGATCAAAGCAACAGACCCGCTCATACTACCCCCCACATGATTGCACACACAAGGGGGGTCTCCCAGTCATTGGTTGCAGGTCGGATAGATACCAATCCTAATAGACTTTAATCTAACCGGAATTGAGCATTGGGGCTTGAGGTACATTTATGAATGGAGTCAACTGGAATTAAATCCTAATCTAAACGAATCCAATCAATAAAATTATGATGCATTAGTACCAGTAATTGGGGTTAAGACGTGTCGGTACTGGGCATCCATTAAGACTTGGGGTCCATTAGGAATAGGACAATTAGGGCAAAGTTACATTATAAATCAATACATTAGGGCTGAGGGTCTATTAGAACAGCTCCAATCCTAATAGTAAGTTTGGGGCCACTAGGATTTTTTGAGGGGATGGGGTAACTGAAACTAGGAATAGGATCTTTTACAACTGAGGTCCATTAGGATTGAGGTTCATTAGCACTGGGGCCAATTAGAAGTGGAACCAATTATTACAGGTCACATCAAACTGTGGCACATTAGAGTTACTCCTGAGCTTCAATAACTAAAGCCTTTAAACTCGTAACAAGTTAGAATTTACACTCGTCCATCAATAACAACAAATTACAAGAAATATGTAACAGAAAGCAAAGAATAAGGCAATGAAGAGGGCGTGGCGAGGCAATAAAAAGTTTAGTTACTTATCCCTCCAACAGACACACTTACTGCATTCATACCATCCACACAGACACACACACACGGTGGCTGGGTACACATAGCCACCCCAACAGTAGGTCGTCTCTTGCACTACCGGCTGACCAAGAGCTTCTCAGTGATATGACACAACTGATTCCTTGTTCATGTAACTTAATCCGTTTCAGGTGGAAGGTTTAGTTTTAACTCCTGATAGAAGAATATGGTGACGAGTTCCACGTTTTCATTTGGAATTCTGGTTAAAGACTGACGGGTTTTATTTATTACTTGGATTATTTTGAATAGTTTTCCTCATATGTAATAAAATGTATAGTTCTCCTTGTTCTAAGATGAGGGAAGACGATGGATTGTTGTCCTACAGTTTAAAAGAACAATCCTAGACCCAGGGCTTAGATTTTTTCAGATAGATTAATGCAAATTTATGACTACATTTCTCTTGGTGAAATAAATCGCGAGAATACGGGAAAAAAATCTCCTCCCACGAGAGATAAACGCGGAGAGACCATTAAATTTATCTCAGGAGGAAAAAAAAAAACGTGAAAGTTCTCCTGGAAAAAAAAACAACACGCCACGCCATCTCACCCTACACCATAACACGCCAGAGGTCAACGCCTGGCCATGTCCACCACCAGGACAAAAAAATATGGCCAGACCGGGCAAATGGGAATCTAACCTCAACAATAATAAAACCAAAAGAGGAGGAAAATTCACCTGACCGTCAATGGCGCTAATCACCTACGAGAGACAATATAACCAGTCTAGTCATCAATTATGAAACCAATAGGGCAAGTGGTCTAGAATACTATATTACAGTTCGATGTATTTCCTGGAGTCAGTCAGTTATATAACCACAGTACCTTTCTGACTCACTGATTGACTGAAAGAAAATGTCTCAATCCACAACCTCTTTAACTGTGGCAGGACATCAAGAAACTGGTGGTGGTGGTGGTGGTAGTGGGCAGACAGCCAGTAATAATGACCAAGATCAATATACTGGCAGCCGTCCACACACCGATAACTCCCGCACCTCAACCATGACCCTCCAGGAGTGAATTTTTATAACAAGTTTATTCTCAAATTAATAAAAACACCAAGATGACCGTCACCCCACCCAGTATGGCTCTAGGGACTCTACACTACAGTACATGGGTCTTTCTCCTGCTCGTCTGTATGGACATTCTAATTTGAGGAATTTTTACGATGGGTTTGATCAAGATGAGAGTAGAAATAATAATAGAAATAGAAATAATAATACAGGTAATAATAATAATAATAATAATAATAATAATAATAATAATAATAATAATAATAATGTGTGGGAGGGAGGGAGGTAGTGTGTGGGAGGGAGGGAGAATGTTGGAGGGAGAGGGTAGTGTGTGGGAGGGAGGGAGGGAGGGAGGTAGTGTGTGGGAGGGAGGGAGAATGTGGGAGGGAAGTTGTCAGTATTTATTACAACAACAAAATATATGGTAATTATTTTATCACTAATAAGAAAAAAAATATCCATAAATACGACATATGAATCAAGATGGCGGCCCGTTGCATCCTGACTGTTACACAAAATGCATTAGGTTTATTTAGTTCAATCAATCAAAAGTATCGTCTTCATATCTGAGGGTTGGTGTCCACAGTCCTCCACTCTAAACGTTCTCGGGGTGTTTTAACTAATCCTCTAAGGTTTTATATCTCTGGCGACTCATTGTTTTATGTCATTCACCCTTGCCAGTCTCTGCATACCCATGGTCCTCCTACCCATAACTTTGCCCATTATGTCTACTATTATCCCTTCATCCCTAAGTAAAAATTATAATGTGGATTATAACTTACATGGTATCTGTATTATAAGTCCGTCAGTAATTGTTGTCACTAAATATTTAAGTAAAACTCGTGAAATTATCGCAATATTCACTAACACAAGAACACTTTCGGCGTCGACGTTTCAGGTATTCCAAGATGGCTGCACCTGACACCTGTGTACACCTTCCGGCGATTGAAAAAAAAATAAAATACACAAAAAATATTTAAAATCAAATAAAATTAATATTGATTTATAAATAATTTATCACTAAGAAATAAACATGAATTGGAAGATGTTAAACTAATTTTACATAAATATGGTGAAAATAACCGAATGGAAATAAACTATATTTCTGAAACGCGTCAAGTGTTTGGGGCAGACGACTGTATATAAGAAAGACGAGAAAGCACGGCGAAAACCCACACAGCATATAGTTGGCCACAAGATCAACAGATGGCGTTAGTGTGCAAGGCGTAGGTCACCTGTACCACGTCTGCTTATTTACACGGGCGTTTAACCACGAGTGGGCGTCACCATCACCCGTGTGCCTTATACACATGCACAAAAACAGATCACTCTGAGCTTGTGTTTCACGTTTTCCCCAAAGACAGAAAAAAGTAATATCACCACTGTTTTTAATGTACGTATATTAAGGGAAATAGATAGCGTTTATACCACTACAGTATGTTTTGGTGTTATGTGTCTATACATTGTCCTTATACACTTACTGTACAAGGTTAGTAAGGATGTATTATTTGTTATACAGATATGTGTTTTTCCGTGGCTCTTCTTCTGTTAGATAGGGTGGAATCAAAGGCATTTCGTCTTATTAACTTTCCTCCTTTAGTCAACAATCTATCTTCCCTTTCTCTTCGCCGCAATGTTGCTTCACTCCCTCTCTTTTACAGGTACTTTAACGGGCAATGTTCAATGGATTTGGCATCCTGTGTGCCGCCGGCAAGGCCGTGGGTTCGTAACACACGTCTTGCCCGCGGTGCCCACCGTTTCTCTGTGGATGTCGGTCACACGAGAATAACCCGTTATAGTACACCCTTCTTTCCTCACACAGCCAAACTGCGGAATGCTCTGACTTCTGTGTTTCCATACTCATACAATCTGTCTCACTTTAAAAAGGTGGTTTTCCGGCCTCTTCGTGGTGTAGATTAACACAGTATAACCTTTTTCTTCTCTATTTTCAATTCTTTCTGTTCTTTTTTTTTCGCCCCCCAGGCCCCGTTGTGGGTCGTTTGACCTGTGTCCGGGTGAGCTAATCCCCGTAAAAAAAAACCCGCGTCACCTTTACCTCTCAAGAATGACTCTGACAGATTCATACATACATACATACAGGCAGACATAAGAGACTCTGAGACTGATGAACAGGAGAGAGAGCACAATAACCACCACAGTTTAACCACTTTCAACTTTTAAAACAGTTCGGGTGAAATTGAACACACACACACACACACACACACACACACACACACACACACACTTGACCTCTAAAGCACCTCTAGTTAGACCACATAACTACTTAATTCCTGCTAAATCCGCCCTAAAAATTACTACCATCCTCCGTTTTCTTTCATCTCGTCTCACCACAAAATTGCTCTTTCTCACGTCAGTTTATTATCCAATTTCTTTCTTTCTTTCTTTCTTTCTTTCTTTATCTTTTGTGAGTCATGAGTCACTTTGATTATAACGTCCTTGTCTAGTGAGTCAGTAAGTCTCTCTGAATACGAGGCCATTGTGAGTCATTCTGAGTCACTTTGAATATGTGGCCATTGTGAGTCATTTTGAGTCACTTTGAATATGAGACCATTGTGAATCATTTTGAGTCACTTTGAATATGAGGCCATTGTGAGTCATTCTGAGTCACTTTGAATATGAGGCTATTGTGAGTCATTCTGAGTCACTTTGAATATGAGGCCATTGTGAGTCATTCTGAGTCACTTTGAATATGAGGCTATTGTGAGTCATTCTGAGTCACTTTGAATATGAGGCCATTGTGAGTCATTCTGAGTCACTTTGAATATGAGGCTATTGTGAGTCATTCTTAGTCACTTTGAATATGAGACCATTGTGAGTCATTCTGAGTCACTTTGAATATGAGACCATTGTGAGTCATTTTGAGTCACTTTGAATATGAGGCTATTGTGAGTCATTCTGAGTCACTGAATATGAGGCTATTGTGAGTCATTCTGAGTCACTTTGAATATGAGGCTATTGTGAGTCATTCTGAGTCTGTAATCGAGTCATTCTGTATTTATTTGTACCCCCGAAGTGTTTACAGTATGTGTCTGTGACGTGCACTTCTGTATTTGTCCCTGAGTCATTTTGTATTTGTATGCGAATCATTAATGTGTTCGTTTGTACTTGTGTATTTGTTTGTATGAGCCTCTACCCCCCCTTACACCCCCTAGACGTGTCAGCACCCCCCCTTACACCCCCTAGAAGTGTCATCCCCTTACACTTCTAGACGTGTCACCCCCCCTAGACGTGTCACCCCCCTACACCCCATGTCAAAGTGCCCCCCTTACACCCCCCCAGACGTGTCAGCCCCCCTTACACCCCCTTGTAATAGCTACACCCAAACTTATACGTAACTAGGAGAAGTTTTTAATGATGTTCCGAGTCTGTAGTTTCTTTTGTCACTCCACATCTCTATCGTCTCTCTCTCTCTCTCTCTCTCTACTTGTATATCTCAGTCTCTCCTTTCATCTGTCTGTCTGTCTGTCTGTCTGTCCACATAACTACTACTGTCATGTCATGCTGATAGCCTCTCACTAGATAAAAAAAAGAAAGTAAAATAAACACAAAAATAAAAACATGAATAAAGAAAAAACAAAGAAAAACTAAGAAAAAAGAGAGAAAGAAAGAGAATGAAAGGGAGAGTGAGGGAGAGAATAGGTAAGAAATAAGGGAGAGGATACAGGGAGTGAGGGAGAATGTAGGTAAGGAATGAGGGAGAGGGGGTAGGAAGGACTGACGTTGAGAGAGAGAGAGAGAGAGAGAGAGAGAGAGAGAGAGAGAGAGAGAGAGAGAGAGATGAAAGATAAATGAGACAGGGAGGGAGAAACAAAGACCCTAAATAAAATATGAATGGAAGAGGCGACAGAAAGATAGATGAGACGACGGAAGGAAGAAAGACGGATGATAAAGTAAATGGAAGGAAGTGTGAAAGAGTCGTACTGGGCAGGGTAGATGGTCGTACTGGGGAGGGTAGATGGTCGTACTGGGGAGAATTGTTAGATGGTCATACTAGAGGGAGAAGGGATGTCAGGGAGGGGAGTGAGGAGTGATGGAGGAAGTAGAGGGAGTGAATGCTCAATAAAAGAAAAAATCCGAAATAAAAAATAAAAGCAAAAAAAAAATCCAGTACTAGGAAGGGAAATTGAACCTGAAAAATGAAAGAAAAAAAAATTGTAAAGAAAAAATAACAGAAAAATTGAGGAAAAAATTAAAAGGTAAACATGAAAAAAAAAAGTCAATTAAGAAAAACCTAAAAAAAGAAAGTATTAATAAACTAAAAGAAATTTGGAATAAAAAAGATAATTACGTCTGAAAATGAGAAAATATTAAAAAAAATAATATACCCTCCCTGCCTATCTCCCTTCACCTGCTAACCTCTCTAACTCCCCCCTCCTGCTGCTGGCTGTCCCATCTCCCCCTACTCCTCTCCCCATTCCACCTCCTAGCCCTCCCCTCCCATCTTCCCATCCCTTCAACTCACACCCTGCCCTCTTCCTGGTCTACCCCTTCCACTACCTCCCCCTCCCTTCTCACCCCCCTCCCCCCACCCCACAGACCAAAAAGGCTAACAAAGGGGCATGATCAGATTTTAAGCTCAACGTAGCAATATTTCACTGTAAGGTCTGTCTGGTAGACAACCTACCCCCTTGCCCCTCCCCCGCCACTCGTAACAAAACCTCCCATTTCAAGTGCAATTCCCTAATCCTTTTACACACCAACTCTATAGCTAAATCAAATCAAGCTTCAATAAAATCCCCCCTATCCCCTCCCTCAAAACCAAAACGTGTGTATATATTAAAAAAATGTATAAGATTGTATTTTTTTTTTTTATTCAGGGTTTCTGGTAAACTAGTGACGAGTATTGAAAGTTTTGATGCGTTTATTGGTAAGAGTTAAAACGTTTTGTTGGATGTGTGGATGTGGTGGAAATGTCTTTAATACGAGTAGATGTGTGTTATAAAGTACTGCCCCTGTGGAGAGTGACACTGGTTAGATACTGACAAGGTTATAAGGTTATGCTGGTAATGATTTAACCCTTTGAGTGCAATGATTCGACCCTTTGATTACTAATTTAACCCTTTGAGGAAGATTTAACCCCTTAAGAATGATTATTAACTTTATTAAACCTTACGTAAGAATAATTAAATAAGGTAATAATAACAACAGCAATAATAATAATAACAAATACTTCTACTCCTACTTATGATAATAATAATAATAATAATAATAATAATAATAATAATAATAATAATAATATCATACATAAACAAGACTGGAATTAAACACACACACACACACACACACACACACAAGGGTTATGTTCTATACTTCACAAAACATAACATTAATTTAGAAAAGCTTATTAAAACAAATCACTGTATAATTTTTCACCAACTATAATCAGATATGAACTTTTGAAAACTGTTGTATTATATGACGAAAAAATATATATATATTTTTTCTTAATTAGCTTCATATATTCTGTAAATTATTATTATTTTTTTTTTGGAGGGGGAGATCTAATTATATTAAAAAATATCATTAATGGTAGAAATAGTGTTACAGGTTCGACATTCAGAACCCTGCCCAATCTGACAAAGGTTCCACTTTTCTCCAGCAAAGCCCGCCCACTCCAGCAAAGCCCGCATACTCCAGCAAAGCGCCCACTCCAACAAAGCCCGCCCCTCCAGCAAAGCTACCCACTTGACATAGCTCCGCCCACACCAACAAAGTCCCGCCCCTCTAACAAAGCCCGCCCTCTCCAACAAAGCCCCGACCACCACTCCAACAAAGCCCCGCCCCTCCAACAAAGCCCCGCCCACTCCTAACAAAGCCCCGCCCTCTAACAAGCCCTTATAACAAAGCCCCGCCCACTCGAACAAAGCCCTGCCCACTCGAACAAAGCCCCGCCCACATCAACAATATACAGGGAGCCCTTTGTGGAATCGATCTGACACTTACATTTAAACAGAAGCCCAGATAACGATGCAGTGAGTCAGTGTTATCAGAGTCAGATGTGAGGAATATACTGACCTAGAACAAATCACACTGAGATTACATTGTGGGCAAAGCGTGGAGCATGGGTGTAAGCATGGAGAGTGGGCGGAGCATAGAGCATGAGCGGAGCATGGACGGAGCGTGAGTGGAGCGTGATTGGCTGTTGATTTAGTGGGCTAGACAAAAGGACTTCCCAGCCTCCTTAATCCACGTCACTGTTGTATAATCCACAGCGTAATCATGATAAGCTGAACAGATTACACTAACTTTGTCTGGGTGACTGAAATGAAAGGTAATATTTTTGCAAAGGTAATAAATTATTCTCTTTATTCACATTTTTTTTTTTTGGTGATATACAGTAACAAAGATAATTGATTGTTGTTTCCTCCATCAACTTTTCCTTCCATTCCTCCATCGCCCCTCCCTCCATCCCCCCCAACACCCCTCTCTACCTCACCCCCTCCCCCCTCCCTCGATCTTCTCCAACAACAATTTTCAGGATTTCTTGCATCAGTAACCTCAGCCTTGCCCATTCATTTTATGCTTACTCAGGGTATTTTTAGCTGAGTAAGTCAGTTCTATAATCGCCTTACTGACTCACTGACTGAATGGATTAACTGAATTATGACTGACTGACTAACTGGGTTAAATTAATCATAATTGACTAATTGACTGTCTGGATTAAATGAATAATTGACTGATTGACTGAATAACGATTAACTACCTGGATTAACTAAGTAGATTAGTGGAATGGTAATTAACTGATTGACTGGATCAACTACCTGGCTTAAATGAATGACGACTGACAGAATGTATTAACTGAATGATAAATTACTAACTGACTTGATTAACTGAATAATAATTAACTGACTGACTGACTAGATAAAGTGAATGACGATTGACTGTCTGGATTAACTGAATGACTGACTGACTGACTAACTGGGCTGAGAATATTCCCATAGCACACCCAATATTTACAGGACCTACAGCCAGGGATCGTGGGTCGTGAAGGGTAAAGGCGAGACCCATAGACCCGGTGACCTGTTAGAGGCAATGCGGATACAGTATACTGAATATTTAGTCCCTGTTTCCCCTCGACCACCAGGAAGGTCCAGCGCCCCCTACCATGTCCCCTTTAAGGCCCCAGGTCGTCCCCTCTTCCCCTCGTCTTGATCCCTGTTTCCCCTCCACCTGCTGAATAAAATGGTTGAGGTCCAGAGCTCTTGGGACCCCGCCTCCGGCAGCACTGAGGGGAGAGAAGAGGGGAGAGGAGGTGAGGAGGAGGGGGTGAGGGGAGAGAAGAGGGGTGAGGGGGTGAGGAGAAGCGGGTGAGGGGTGAGGAGGATGGGGTGGGGGGAGTGATGGGGATGACAGGAGGAGGACAGATGGGGGTGAGAGGAGGAGGAAGGGGAAGAGGAGGAAGACGAGTTGGTGAGGGGAAGGATGAAGGGATAACAGAAGGAGATAAGGGGGATGAGAAGACAGGTAAGAGGATAAGGGGAGGGAGGGGAAACTGAGGGATGAAGGAAGGTGGAAAGAAGGGAGGAAGAGTTAAGGAAGAAGAGGGAGAAAGGAGGAGTAAAAGATGAGAGAACAGATGATAAAGGGATAGAGAGAGAGTGTGTATAAAATATAAGTGTGAAGGCCATTAAAGAATAAAAAAAAATTGATAAAAACACGAACACATTAAATACGAACGAAATTACACGAAATACCTTGAGAAATAAGACATAATAATAAAATAATTACACAGAAACTTACAAAAAAATAGACGAAAATAAATTAAATAAATCAAGAAAATAAATTAAGAGAATATAAAAAAAACAGAAAAAAAATAATATAAAAGAAAAAAAATACTACCTTGAGAAATAAAACAAAATTAAATAAATGAAGAATAAAAAGCTAACAAAGCATAATAAAATACCTCTATGGATGATGATAATAATAATAATAATAACAACAATACAATAATAAAAATATAATAATAATAATAATAATAATAATAATAATAATAATAATAATAATAATAATAATAATAATAATAATAATAATAATAAAACAAGACTAAATAAAATGAAACGAGTAGTGAAGAGATCGCCACTGTTCGCCCTGACTCGCCCTGGAGAGAGGAAGGAAAGACTCAGTGCATGACCGCGTCTCAATGGTGGGCATCTCTCCTCCTCCCTGTCTCAGCCTCCGCCCTTCACATGAACTGACCCGTAAACACGAGACTAACCGGCATGACCTGACTGAAGACTAACACTCAGATGAACTGGTATGACCTCTTACGATAGGGAGGGAGGGAGAATGTCAGGTAGTAAGTGAGGGAGGGAGGGAGAATGTCAAGGAGTAAGTGAGGGAGGAAGACTGTCAGGGAGAAAACTAGGGAGGGAAGGAGGAAGGGAGTCGAGCGTTCAATAATAGAGAGAGACAAACGCTCAGACGAACAGACAGATCAAAGGTCGACCCTAACACAGAACTCAGAACAACGCCATCAAAACCTTCAAGGATGACCTCCAAACCTCCAAGGAACACCTCAAAAGGCTTCTAGGACCACCATCAATACTTCAAGGATGACCTCTTGACCACTTCCTAACCTAACCTAACCTAATCCAGATTACAGATTTTTTTTTACAGATTGCCCCAGATGGGGCTAGTTTATTGGGCACCCCCTTACATCCTGTGCAAGGTGAAGCGCAGAAGCGTTTACAGTGCCCAACAGGGAAGCATGCTAAGTTCATGCTTGCCTTTATGACTCATGCATTAAGGGCGTAGAAGCCTGAAGGGTCATGGGTTTTGTCAGCAAGTTACATAAAGTGACAGAATGATGAGTGTGTGGGGGGGGGGGAGGAAATTCCCGGTACATTTCATCTGTTTATAGCAAAGCGTGGAAGCCTAATCCAGCCTGAAACCAATGCCTCGTTACGTGACCTTTGACCTCCTATTTCCAGGTATAGACAACTCGAACACTTATTTCTCCTTGATCATTCTCTCTCCTCACACTTATGCTTCCCTCTACTCCCCCACCACTCCCCAACCCCTACACCAATATTCCGAATTCCAAAACGTGCTGGAGAGGACACCAAACCTTTCCAGAGATCATATGAGTGTAATGCAGGTAGACGGGGGATGAGGGAGGGGCATGAGGGGGCGGAGGGAGGGGCAAGGAGGGGGGGGTGAGGAGGGGCATGAGGGGGCGTGAGGGAGGGGTGGGGGGTGTAGGAGGAGGGAGGGAGTGAGATAGTTCTCAACCACCCACACACCCACACACACACACACACACACATACACACCCACACACGCGTCACTACACACCCTCTACACCCACACACACGTCACTACACCCAGGAACATGACGATACACCCAGATCGTAAAACACACTACTATATAGGAGAGTGAAAGTGAGGGTAGTTGACGAAAGATGAAAGACGTGGGAGGGGATGGGAGAGGGAACTTATGATAAGGGGATGTGGAGGGGAGAATGGTGGTGGTGGGGAGGGAGTGAGGAGAGTAGTGGTGGTGGGGGAGGGAGGAGGGGAGAGTAGTGGTGGGGAGGGAGTAAGGGAGAGTAGTGGTGGTGGGGAGGGAGTAAGGGGAGAGTAGTGGTGGTGGTGGTGGTGGGGAGAGCTTGAGGGGGAGAATGATAGTGGTGATGGGGAGACTATTTGTGGGAGAAAGTGTGGGGAAAGTGGGTGGTGGGGAATGAAGATAGGGAAGGAAGAATGGTGATGTTGGAGAGGGAGTGAGAGGGCGAAGGAGGGGAGAGAGAATGAGAGAGAGAGAGAGAGATGAGATATTAGAAAGGGGAGGAAAGTTAATCGAAAAGGGGAGGAACGAGAAACAGGAGAAGGGAGAAGAATTTACCGAAAAGACAATTAGTGAAAATGGAATAGAGAGAGAGAGAGATATGATGAATTTTAGGGAGTAAAGCCAAGTTACCTCCCCTCCCTTACCTCCCCCCTCCTCCGTTTCTCTCCCCCTTACCCTCCCCCTCCCCCTGCACCAGCACCGGGAAGGGGAGGGGGGGTGGAGAAATGGCTGTAACTCCCCACAATATAAGGCGGTAATAAACAATTAAATATCAAAAACAGATCAAGGTTATGTTTGTAGAGAAGTAAACACAAACAAACACACATAGAAACACACACACACACAGTCGCACATAAACACAGACACACACACACAGTCGCACATAAACACAGACACACACACAGTCGCACATAAACACAGACACACACACACACAGTCGCACATAAACACACACACACACACACACACACAGGCAGGGGGGTAGAAAGAGGTAATAACAGTGAGAAAAAAAACACAATATATATGGTGAAGTGGCAGAGTCAGGGAAGTGACGTAAATAATGAAACAGAGGTAATCATAGAGAGAGAGAGAGAGAGAGAGAGAGAGAGAGAGAGAGAGAGAGAGAGAGACGTAAATACAAAGAGAATAGAAGAGACGAAAGGGAAGAAAGAGAGAATAAGAGAGAATAAAAGAGAAGAAATGAAAGAGAAATGTGTGAGAGAGAGAAAGATACACGGAGAAGAAGAACAGCAACAACAAGAAAAACAAGAAGAAAAAGAGATACTATAGAGAAAAAATAAAACAAAAGAGAGAGAGAGAGAGAGAGAGAGAGAAAGAGAGAGAGAAGAGAAAAGAAAGAGAGAGAAAGAGAAAGAGAGAGAAAGAGAGAGAGAGAGGAGAGACCAAGACTCATAAGTAGGGAGCCACTGGTGAGACTGGAAAACGTCCAAAACGGTGACAGATAACGAGAGCGAGATGGGAGGGAGATTACTGGCTAGGGCGACCAGGGGAGAGAGGGGAGAGGGGAGAGGAGAAGGGAGGGGAGAGGGAGAGGAGAGAGCCGAGGGAGAGGGGAGGAAGTACAGAGGGGAGGGGAGGAGAAGGGAGGAGAGGAGAAGAGAGAGGAGCCGAGGAAGAGAGGGAGAGGAGAAGGGAGAGAGGGAAAGCGAGGGGAGAGGGAGAGGAGAAGGGAGGAGAGGAGAGGAGTCGAGGGAGAGAGGGAGGAGGTAGAGAGGGAGGAGGTATTAATGGGACAGGAGTCGAGGGAGAGAAGAGAAGAGACAGGTGAGGGGGGGGGAAGAGTGGGAAGAGGAATGAGAGAGGAGAAAAAGTAGGGAGAGAGGAGAGAGAGGGGAGAGAGATAGGGATAGGAAAGGAGGAATAGGGAAGGAATACCCAAAAGTGACCCACCAAACCTAACATAACCAAACATAACCTAACCAAACCAAACCTAACCAAACCTAACCAAACCAAACCAAACCTAACCTAACCTAATCACACAC
>NW_024733231.1:3542202-3609702 GCF_018991925.1 Homarus americanus
GAAAGAAAGGAAGGAAGAAGAGGGTGAAGGAGGGAAAGATGGAGAGTAAAGGAGGGAAGGAAGGGGGAAAGAAGGTGATGGAGGGAAGGAGAGGGAAGGTAAGGAAGGAAAGAGGGAGACGGCAAAGGAAGGAGGGAAAGGGAGAGGGTTAAGGAAGGAAAGAAGGAAGGAAGGAAGGAAAGGATAAAGGAGAGAGAGGGTGAAGATGGGTGGGTCATCAGATCTGGCAGTGACCACCACTAATCCACCACCAGGTCAACACTTGATAAGATATTAAGGTTAAGTGAGGCTCTCTACTGTACTGGCCTGTTGTCACCCTGGGAGAAAAAGAAGTCTCTCTCTCTCTCTCTCTCTCTCTCTCTCTCTCTCTCTCTCTCTCTCTCTCATAAAAGCTGCTCCACGAGAGGTTTGACCCAACTTGGATGCATTGTAATGAACCGGGAGATGTCGAAGCTAAAAGAGTAATGGGGAGACTTGAATAACCAATGAATCTGTCTGGTGCTGGGAGTAGGAAGGCGTGTTGCAAGAGATGGATCGTGTGAAGATTAGGACACCCATAGTTTATGTCACTGGTGGATTAAGCACCTTAACGCTGTCTTAACCAAACCTGACCTGACCTGACTTAACCTAATTTAACTTAATTTAAACTAACCTGAGCTGACCAAACCTACCCTAACCTAATCTAACTTAGCCTAAAGCAATCTAACCTAGCTTAATCTAATCTAACATATCTAAACTAACCTAAGCTAACTTAACCTAAAGTAATCTAACCAAACTTAATCTAATCTAACTTCTCTTAAGCCAACCTAACCTAACCTAACCTAACCTAACCTAACCGAACTACTGTTGTTATTATTATTATTATTATTATTATTATTATTATTATTATTATTATTATTATTATTATTATAACTTCTATAACCATTATTATTGTTGTTGATGTTAATCCACCCAAACTGAACCTAACCAAAACTTAACCTACCCAGTAATCATTGATCCCTTTGCCAGAATGGAACCAAATTTTTATGGTAAGGTTACGTTACGTTACGCTACGTTACACCCAGTAGGAGTTAGACCTATTATAGGATTGGTCAGGACTGGTACTTATGAGGGAACAACGTGTGGATTTTTCTGCCAGGGTTATAGGAAATTGAGGCCTTTGTACCTATGATAAGTTCTCTCTCTCTCTCACACACTACAAACCATTCATCACAAACACGACGGTTCAGCTTCATAACACTTGTCATGTGTACGTGTAACTGTCCTGAGCCACCCCCGAAATGCTGGGATTTATATGGTAACCTAACTAACCTAACCTAACCTTACAGTAATATAATAATAATAACAGACTCATGATTCAAAAGTCACCAATTCGACTCCCGTGGCTGGCCAGTGAGCCCCCAGTCAACCCTGCTGCAGAGAAGGTACCTAAATTTACAGGTGAGGGTGTGATAAGTGGTCGAGTGCAGTGCCGTTAACGCTGTGTATCTAAAATTTAGTCCTCAGTGTACTATATCCGCACTGCCCTTAAATGGATCGTCAGGCCTACGGTATCCACTTTCGGGTGAGTATAGACAAAAAAAAAATAGTTTCCCTCAGAGTAAGAGACACACAACAGCTGGTTAGAGAGAGGAGCAGTAACAAAAACCGAAGGAGGGCAAGAGGGAGGAAGGGCAAGAGGGAGTGAGTGACAGGTAGGAGGGGTGAATGTGACATCTCCCCCACGCTGCGTGAGTCCCACCTGTCATTCTATTGCTTCTGTTATCTTTCATTCTCTCTCTTTCTCGCTGAACGTACAGTGTGTTTGGTGGCCACTCAGAAAAACAGACATAGACCACAGGCTAAATTAACACCTACCATGAATCACCTTGAACCACCTACACTACCATACTCATCACACACACACCTTGAACCACCTACACTACCATACTCATCACACACACACACCTTGAACCACCTACACTACCATACTCATCACACACACACCTTCAACTACCACAAGTCACCTCCACCATACCTACAATTTTTTTTTCCACTCAGTATCGAAAAAGTCCTCAGAATACACCAACCTAACTAAAAATGTCTCACGTACTTCTGGCTATCGCAAATAACATCCCCAAGGCGCCACCACCACCACACTATCTAATCTTGTCATGTAACCCGGGAGTGAGAGGCAGTGATCACATTATCTCTACGTAGGTAATATCTTGTCTTATTAATAGCGGTGACCTTAATTAGTAGGATATGGGGGTTCAGTCCTTATGGGGTTCGAATCGTAATACACCCCAAAGTCAAATGGGTTCGAATTATAAAGCTACCCAGTCCTGATGAGTCGAACTGAGACCATAATAACAACGTGAAAGCTGTAGAGATTATAAGGAGAGGAAAACAATAAGACATCACACTTATCTCTAGAGGGGATTACAAGCCCAGACTCCAGATTCTCAAAGGCTCACAAGATTAATATTCCCCATAGCTGATGATGTAGGAATATATCTAACTGGCTGATTTAAAACAAAACACAATAATAGACTTAAAATACCACTAGAATTACCTTGACTTCTTTACAATATTATAAAATTATGGCAGAGAATACGTTAACCCTTGCAGCAGTAATGTTGTGCTTAGGTATTTTATTTTAGCTGTCAGATGATTTTATTCAGCTGATAGAAAACCCTACCACTTAATGGGTTAAAACCTATCCCAGGTATCTCTGTATATTTACTGTATTCTGTGAAATTAAGGATGAATCTCAGTGTAACTAAAGTATAATCATCTCTTAGGTCAAAGGTGATTATAACCCTACTTATCCTCAAAAGATCTAAGGAGGTCAACAGTAGAGACGGTGACCTGTTAAATCACACCATTAACATCTACCAGTCAGGAGGGAGAGAGAGAGACACTGACCGATACTAACTATCTAGCCCCCTTCACCCCCTTCCTCCCTCTCTCTCTGCCTTTAACTCTCAGATAACACGACACATATTCCCTCGGCATCATCAAGCAGACTCGTAACATATCGGCTGTACTGGTGGGTTCCTGGGATCACCTGAAGATTAGACGCCCAGGCTTATTTTACCTGTTGATTAAAACACTGTAAAGCCTTCTGGGGGATTAAGTTCGGTTAGGTTAAGTTAGATTATGGTAGGCTTGATAAGGTTAGGTTAGCATTCGGGCGTTTAATCTTATGGTGAAACGTACTGGGGGTCTTCTCTTCAGTTGATCACAAATTACCAGCCTCTCGTGTCACTGGATTACCACAAATCACTATCATCACCCCATTCTAGCAATACTATACACTCACCTCTAACTCTGACAGTGACAGGTGGGGCGCCACTCATTATCACTCACCTACGAAAGAAGAAAACATTATTTAGATACCATAAGGAATTAAGGCCACTCTCCTCATTTTCCTCGTTACTGATAATTTAATTCTCAAATAAAATAAATAAATAAGTAGAACAAAAAAGACAACTCACTGATAAAAGGGCATAAGAACCACAAGATAACACCTTAACTACTGTTGTTATCAATATATTAAAACTTGCATTCAGTAACCCCAAAAAATATGAAGTAGATCGATTGGTCTATGAGGCAACAATGAAGTGCCTAATAACCATAATCTTGGCATATATTAAGTTAAAATCATTAACTCTGATCTAGAACTGACAAACACACATAGACCTGGTAGTTATAACAGGAGTAAATATGACAAATTTTATGACAAGTGATAACCAGTATGACCAACACGAGCATAGAACCAGACATTGTGAAGATAACAACACACCTGGCAAGTTAGTAATGCTGTAGTACCGAAACACTCAACATGTAAACTTTGTGATACTTCTAAAGCATAACTCTTGAACATTATATTACAGACTGTGACATTGACAAACGACTTCAAAACCACCTGGTGTACTGTATCATGAATTATGTAACTATTGGTACAAACATTGATAGTTTATCCTAAATTTGTCAATTCACTAATTTGTGTTCAATTTATAATCAGACACGAATTTATTATCTCCTCTTGCGTATGAACCTCTGTCCTATGTGGCAGTGAACTATACTCAGATCAGATCAAATTTACCCCCAATCTTACCAATTAAGTTGTTACACTACATTAAATTATTTCTCCTCATCACCTCATCCATAATTCATTCTCTCTCTCTCCCCACAAAGTCACAGGTTCAATTACTTTTTCTTTGTCTCACTCATTCAGCCATCATCATCATCATTATTATCCCTTCTCCCATCCCTCGTATTTTATCTTTATCACTCCTTCTTGCTCTCTTAAGGCCCGTCCACACGATCGAGCAGTGCCCGGCGGGCACGCGCTAAATGCTCGTTATCGGGCAAAATTGGCGGGCAAACCAGCGGAGTGCCCGTGCCCGGAGTCGAGGGAAATCATGGTCCGCCTGTCTGGTGGACAGATGACCGGTGAAAATAGAATCCACGCTCAGAAACTTATTTTTGAGGTTCTTTATCTGGGGAAACTAGGCAGGCTTTCCTCATCAACTATGATTATATAAGAGTAATCTATTGATTAAGGGTGTTGGATAATTTCAACTATCGTTATGTCCTTAGTGGCAAACACACAATGATAATTGTGTGTTGTTAAACCTGGTACTGTGGTCATTTATTTTTTTTTATTTACGTATATGCATGTAGGTATATAATTTTGGATTGACATGTCTTATTTTGTGGAGAGGGTCTTAAAATCTTTAATTGCATACTACATACGTTGGGGTGTATGTAATTATTATGTGAAATAAAGTTTGTCTTTATACAAGTTGTGTCCATCATCAATATCTTATTTGCAAACAACCTAGTGACCCAAACAGGTCCATCATGTATCACATGTGTATGGCAGGGTTACCCCCTTCACAAATACTAATATGTTTTAATATCAATTTTCATTATTAATAATCGATAAAACCGGAAAACCGACATTCCTATAATAATGTCATTAATATTCAACATTACACAAGCCTGCAATACAAGACACGTGTTATTATTGGAACCTCACGTGACTGTCAAAAGCAGCTGATCACTACGCCACCGCTGACCTCGGGGGTCGGGGTCCTCAAGTCGGTGAGGTATGAACAGAGATACTGACAGAACGTATGCTAGCAAAGTACTGCAAATGTGATACGTATATGTTCCCCGCTCGGTCCAGATGTCCAGTGTATAACCAAATAAGCTTATGCAATGTACATTATTGGGGCGACAATAAACGGGAGATTGTTTATGTATTATGTAATGAGGACATTCGTGTGTGTTCATCGTTCCTGCCGCTCTCCTCACTCTAGTCCCATAGCTTCCTGTCTATGTATATCATAATTCTAACATTATTCAATGAATTTTTATGTACTACAAATCTCACCTGCAAGTAATCTTCCTTGAGTACTTCAGACGTGGCTTGACAAGTTGCAGGTATTATACGAGACAAACTTTGTTTTGATATCCTCGTTCTATACTGAAGTGACGTGTAGGTGCACCCAGTTGAAAGATATATGAGCGTTGCCTCTAGACGAGCCTCTGCAGATATATTCTCCCTCATATTGGTATCCTGTTTTTTTATATATGGTTCCACTTTCGCTAGAAGTTTGTAAAAGCTGTTGGGGTCCATTCTCATGTAATTGGTGAAGTCTTGCTCATGCAGTTCACGTAAAATCGTGGCATGACTTCCCAATACTTTTCCTCGACCTAACAACTCTTTGCACCATTCACTTTTCTGCATTTGGTTCTTTTTGCACGTAGCAGCAATTATTATAGTACACAACGCTATGCTCTTCGGCGACCACCTACTAGCTACCGGCGCCCGACTATGACTGCCGCCAACCACCCCCGTGTGTACAACAACACACGGGAAAAGCCCGCCGGGCAGTGCTCGATCGTGTGGACGGGACTTTAGTTTTCACGTTTTCCTTTTTTTCATTTTCTCAATCTCATTTCCTTCTCCCTCCCTCCGTTCTACTTATTCCTCTCCTCATCCCATGTTCTTTCACCATCTCCCGACCCCCCAGAGAACAATCCATCACCCCCAAAATCGGTGCCTATTGGTATTCGGAGCAAGACACTGCTATACACGGGACTAATGCAGCATCTTACGTCCGGGTTATAGTGGACACGCACCAGCTCTACCAGGAAGAATAACCCTGATATATATTTAAGTTACCAGATTGACAAGCATTAATCGAGTTGCTTAGTTAAACTGCACTAGTAAAATCACGAGCATCCCTCACTCGAGCAAAAAGAACATGCATCTATCAGTCAAATCAGGAGTGTATTATTATAAAGCCAAAAGAACATGAATTATGGTCACCTGAATATTCGACATACTTGCTCAATTCACCACATTCGACACCTCGCACTTTAAATGAAATGAAATGCAAAAATACTTGAGGAAATAAGTGTTTATTTTTGTAAAATGAAAAAACAAAAAATATTACATTTGTGAAAGAACAAGGTAAACAATGTTGCAACTTGTCAACAAATGTTTAAAAGATTGTTTTTTCTGAAGGGCTCTACGTCACAGGGCATCAGGGGGTACCAACATAGTCACGCGTTTCGCAGTGTTCCATTCTGCTTCGAGTCAACTATCAACGTCAGTAAAATCTTCCAATTGTCGATATTTTGTTTACAATTATAAATTCCGAAGTTATTTAAGCCTAAACTCAATACTGTACTACAAAGAGAATAGGGTCAGATTTAGGTAATGAATCATGTAAACCGTACAAAACACTTTCCTCTTTCAATAGTGTTTACAAGAGACACGGTTACAGGTAAAGGCCTGGGACTTAAGGATATGAATCCCTTGCCAGCCTAATCAGGATCTTATAAAAGAAAGTCAAAGACCAGGGTTTTCCGAGGGATAAACAACCGTTTCAAATCAACAGCTCTTTATTATAAAAATAACAAAACTCACACCCCACTCACAGAAACATCAAATAACAATTACGGGAGTCACAATTGAGACTCCCACAATGAAGGGAGTCAAACAATTACTAGTCCACGATTAATGGAATCAAACAATTAAAAGAATTCAAACAATATTTCCTACGGCGGTGGCCCGGTGGAAGGTTGCGTAGAGCAGGGATCCACTTCAGAGGGAAAGTCAAGGGAGCTTCCTCAATTAGAATCAGCGGGCGAGGTCTTGCCACCAAGGAGAGTCGCCAGGGTACGGACGGTGGAGAGGGAGTGAAGGAAGCTGGCGTTGACGTGGCAGACGCGGTAGTACCTGAAGCAGGTGACCGGAGGATAACAGTCTAATATTGAAGGTCTGGGGAATCAGCCCACGACACAACAGTAGAGAAACCCAACCAGAATTTGAACGAGCAGCAGGATGACCAGCTGTGGTACTAGCTTGGGAGTGTTTGATGTGCAACGAGCCAGCTGCGACGTTCTCACCTCCGTCTACCCCCCAGTGGGGGTCGCGAACCTGCAAACGAGCGGCGGACAACCATCCTGCTCGTTACAGCCCTGACATTACACAGCCTGCCCTTTCCAGTCTTTGTGCTCACACAATAGTTCATATCCCTTGATCTCAAGGGGAAAAATCTCCTTTGACAAATACGAAAAAAGGAGGAAAAATTCATACTTTTTCTGCCCTAGTTAAGTATTTTTCTGCCTTTTGTCCTGTGATTAATTATCTCAAATTTTCTGGAATGTAAAAAATTTTTCCTCATAACCTGTGAATTTTCCCACTTCTCTGTTCATTTACTATATGAATATGATCATACAAGGCTGATTTTACCTTAATATTAACCATCTTAATGATAATCTAACCTTATACATAACAGCTTTAACTAAATATAATCTAACCCCTAGGTGGCCTTAGGGCGTTCATCATCAGGTGAAATAGTGAGGCCATGTGAATAACGTACAGTAACGTTCTTTTTCATTATTAACAAATATTCAATAAAATCGTGTAACAATATCTTTTCCTTCGTATATTTCAACCCTCGCCATATGCAGGAGATACATGAATAAAATAATAAATAGTTGATCTTTAAAGTACTATACTGTACTATAAATACGGTACAAGGTGGAATATTTATGAAAAGTTGAGTAAAATGAGGGAGTGGGGGGAGGGGGAGCGTGGGGCTTTGGTAAAAACTAAACGGGAAGAATCGTGAGTAAACTTTTCGGAACCACTGTGGAGATTAACACTTCAAGATACATCTGAACAAGCTCTAGGCGGAACACACTCCCCTGTACCTGTACCTACATTCTGTATTGCTGCGGTCAATATGGAATACATTTGGGGGGTTTTTTATATACCGTAATCATCTACCTATATAACTGTTCATAATAAAAAAATAATCCTTGTAATTATGAATAAATTGTTGCATTAAAAGTTCCAGTGACTTGTACTAATAAAGAAAATTACATGTGCAATATTTATCAAAAATTTTCACTTAGGGATTGATACTGTAGTGGACGTCTCCCCTACAACTGCGAATCCTCATTCCAATGCCACAGTATCCTAGCAACCAGCCACCTGCTACGTCTTCCCTAGCAATGGAGTCAAGAAACCGGCGAGTTCCCACGGGTTTACTTCCGGCTGCTGTGTATATAAGCTCTGTCTCTCCATTAAGATTCATTCTGGCCTCGGTTCCTGAACACGCAACACCACCTCCAAGCAAGCTCCTCGCTGTCCAGCTCTCATTCAACCTGGAGGCCAGCAACAGGCAACATCTCCTCTAACGAAGCTCCTGCACATCTACCTCCTTCAGCACGCTACTCACCTAACATGTCTACTGAGCAGCTCCTCACCACACTGCATCTCCAGCACCAGACTGTCTTTCATATAATTTATATTATATAAGAAAACCACCGCCTAGAGTTTCCATCAATCCCATCCTGAGTGCTAGACAACATATCACGTAACCCTACAGTACCATTGTTCTACTTAATAAAAATCTTGGACACAGGTGGTTGACACGTTCAACTGTCCAAGGACAAGTTATTAAGTGAACATATGCCCCAACCTTCTGCTATGTAAACAAAAGTGTAATAATTTACCTTGTGTGTGTTAGGCGGCAGGGGTAGTCACAGCACTATTGACATCAATTTCTTCACTTTGTCTTCTTTGCATCTTCAGAAGTTAGACGAAAAGACATATCCTGTAAATTTGTGTTAGTAGAACAGAACCCTAAACCTCAACAATTAACAAGCCTTGGTTTGTCTCAGTACCTGAAGTGTGGCACAGTTAGTTTCCAGTACTGGCGGGGCAGGTGTTAGTAAGTACAGTATGGCATAGCAAAAATATCTAATATCCTCCCCTGACACATCAAGGCTCATGGGTCAACAAATCACAAATCTGTGGTTTATGGACCGGCAATAGTGTAAAAAAAATCAAATTTAATAATATATCAATCAAAACATTTGATTACTTTAAATTTTGGATGTGCAGATTCTAAGAAACTGCAACACACTGTAATGTAAAATTAATCAGTTAAGCAGCTAAACCTGTAAACTCGCACTTAACTTAACCCCGTCCTGATGCGTCGTGGATGTGAAAGTACTTCAGTCTTTGGTGTCACATGTAACTATAGGGTGACACACAGACGTCACCATTTCCTGATAGTCTCCTTTTAGGTGTTCTTTTTACTATAGCTGCTTATTAGTTCTTCACCGGCAATGACTTCTCACACTGCAAAACAAGTCGATGTTAGATGCAGAATTGTACTGAGTTCCTTAAATATAGGTACTGTATTGTACTGTACCTTAAACAATCCTTCTTGACCCAATACTGTGATTATTAGCACCACATACACACGCAAAAACAACCACTACCTCCACCAAATACCAGCACCACCCTTCCCATCCTCCAACTTAACAGACTCAGTCAACCAATAAACATTTAATTAGATTAATGTACTCTTGTTCAGACTTCACCTGCCCTTCAACACGGTTAATTACTATTGATTTGTACACAAAGGAACCGTGGCGATAAAACTGATAATTTTTACCTGTGCAATGAGGCGTTGCAACAGTCAACTAAATGAGAGAAATTGACAAATAACAGCGAGTCACTCATCCGTTTGGGCAGACAGTTCCTGACAAGTTCACCGAATCATGAAGTGTCTAATCCGATTAGTGGATTCTCGTCGGATCTTAGTGTGCTGGACGCTTGTGGAAATTAAAATGATTGGAACAGTAAAGCCACTTATTCTTTAGTCAATTATTTTTCCGATATTCATGGTGGTGGGATTCGCACTATAACGATTATATATATTCTTTTACTCTGTATTTGTTCAATTTTCAATTTCAGTTGTTTATTCCTTGATAGAGGAAGCGGGATCCAAGTGCTGTCACTAGGTACCCCTGTACAATGACACCAGAAGCATCTGGCAAGTGTGACAAGTATATACAGTATAAATATCATAAAGGGGCTTACTGAAGCCTAAGGAAGGAAGGATATTCCTTTAACACATAATCAATGTTATTTACATAATATCTGGCCAGTATGGGGAGGATCATCGTGTCTCCGTCAGGGGGTCGTGGAGTGGTGGTCCAGCAGGCGTCACGGAAGCGTTGTGTGTGGGGACATCTTAGGAGGTAGTGGATAAGGGTGCGGCTGTCGGGTCTTCTGCATAATGCACAAGAGCGTTGCTCAGGGAATACGGGGATACCAATCTCCCAAGCAAAGTCATACCCAATGATGATACGGGCCTGTATTTGTTGGTGGAAAAATAACTCATTTTAAGTCTATATTATCGGTAACAAATGTTCAATAAATGGTGATAAATAAATTCCTTCCATGACAATGGTAATACAGTATTGCTCAACCACTTGACTAAACAACACATAACCTATCCTTACCTTTCCTCTAATCAGCAAAATTTAACCTAACCTAAATTAGCAGTACGAGGGACACAAGCAGACATGATGGTCAGGGAACAAACGATGGAAGTAGTACTCAGGCCCGAAAGGCTTTCTTGGGCTATTCTGAGTTGGATGGACTTACTGTTTACCTTTGCATGACCACACTATGAATGTACAGTACCGCCCACAGGAATGAAATAGACGCTGTTGTAATATATTCCTTTCAGGTGGCAACTCATACTTCAGAACTCTACCCTGTCCGCTATTCCAACTGTAACTCATCGGCCAGAAGCGACCCAGTGTTTTTTATAACAACTCTTATTGACATTTAAATGATCTGTGACAAAACCGGAACGACGCATCCCCCCCCCAAAAAAAAATAAAGGGGGACACTGGTTACAATGTCTTTCTTTTTTAGACTTTTGACACCAGGAAGTTACGCACGCCCCCTCCCAAATGCACGAGCAACCAACATTCATTAATGCTGTAGCAGATGATTACCGTGCGGTCAGAACTGATCATCTTGTCGTCTTGTGTAATAATTTTACATCAGCAATAATAATAGACTTTAGTGACGTCTGCAGTGGTGTAGTCCTAGCTAAAATAGTGAGGGAACGGTCCAGTGATGTAGCCAGGGCCTATGCAATGGATATTAGAACATTCTATGTACCTAAAGCCTTCCTTTGTCCAATAATATTCTTTTAATAATTATTTATCCATTTAGGGTCATTGTTGTCTGATCTGAGTTTTCTATATGGTATGTTCTGCCTTTGTGCATTGAGTAACTCATTATTTAAATTGTTGTGGAACTCGTCAACCTCAGATCTCGTGATCAGGTCATCCTCAACCGTCATATTTTGTGAGGTTATCGTTGTCAGAACTCCAGGTAAAGTGAGGCTCGCCCTCTGTGGGTACATTGTGTGAGGTCACCTCACGTGGGGTCATGTGTTTCACCCCCAAACATGATACCCCTCCTCTCAGCTGTCTCTTCAAACTATCAAAGTTTGCCCTTCTGAAATCTGGGACTTTAATGGAATTTTCCTTGCGACTGCCCTTAAATTCTAATTGGAATCTAATTTCTTTGTGATCGCTGATAGCAAGTTCGTTCCCTACCTCGACAGAACTAAATCGAATATATTATTACCCCGGGTGGGTTCGGTTATATGTTGACTTAGGAAACAGTCCTGAACTGTTTCAAGAAAATCCTCTGATTCTGAGTTACACGTAAGGTCGATCCAATCTATTTGACTGAAGTTAAAGTTGTCTACTATACAGACTTTGTTATGTCTGGAAGCCCTGCGCATTTCATCCCAAATAAGTCGTTTATTAACTCTATCAAGATTAGGTCTATATATTACCCCTGTGTTTACTTTTTCCCTACCATCTGTTAATTCTATCCAAGTTGTTTCTGTAATCAGTTAAGTTTTTATTTCCTAATCCTGCACTTCAGATTATCCCTGACATAGATTGCTACTCCTCCTCCTTTCCTAATCTGCCTATCGGTATGGAATAATCTGAAACCAGCAATTTGGTATTCGTGCATGCCCAGTATTTGCCAACAGTGCGTGACAGAGACGTGACCGATCGCCCGGGAGGCTAGCGAGCCGATCTTTTGGTGAAGAAGATAAACGTAAAGGAAAAGTAATCAGAGACGTGACCGATCGCCCAAGCGGCTAACAAGCCGATCAGTGGCGAAGAGGATAAAAGAAAAGAAAAGAGATAGGTCATAGGTAGCTATCAAACAGGGAGGTCCTACCGCCTGGGAAGATATTGGAAGCATAATGTGTTGTCTAATGGTAGACCCTGCTGCCATATGGCATCACGAAAATTGTGACCAAGTCCCAGGTTGCTGATCTGACTTTCTGTCTCATTTACACACAATTACAGGGTCTCAATTGTTTCTCTTACTATTGACAACACCACATACATACTGTATATCATTTCTCACGAGGCATACACTGGGGAATTGGTGGGGTCGGCTACTCAGCGACAGAGTTTGTAGGGGAGAAATCCACTACAATACTATACATGTATAAAGCAAAAATATACCAGACAGTTTCTGGTGAAGAGATCCTTGTGTTTTGCCGTCTCATTACTAGCACAAAATCTTCATTAATAGTTGTTTGATAACCTCAGTGAAACATCGAGAATCAGTCACATAATATTCTGAAATGTTGAACCATTTTTAAGGTCTACTGAACACCAAGAAACCTACCGGTAAGTAAGTTCACATACAGCCACCCCTGGATCAAAATATAGTGGAAGGAATTACAACTCCCGCACATCGGTGTAGATGCATCCCTTAGTAGTATGTCGCACTAATTGTAGATGGCGCTGATCTCAGGCCTTCCATGAGCAAGGGTTCGTTTTACACCTAAACAAGACCCAATATATATATATATATATATATATATATATATATATATATATATATATATATATATATATATATATATATCATGTAGATCCACAATAAGATAAATAAAAATCACAGGGGGAAACATTGGAGACGAAAGCTAAGGTGCTCCAATGTTTCCTTTTTCCCTGTGTGATTTAAAAAAATTTATATATATATATATATATATATATATATATATATATATATATATATATATATATATATATATATATATATATATATATATTGGGTCTTGTTTAGGTGTAAAACGAACCCTTGCTCATGGAAGGCCTGAGATCAGCGCCATCTACAATTAGTGCGACATACTACGGTATGCATCTACACCGATGTGCGGGAGTTGTAATTCCTTCCACTATAGACTACAATGATGACATGGAGGACAGTAGCGGAGTTCAAATGTTGCGACAGTAAACTTCTGACGATGCATCACCGAGTGAACTTTTCTTGCTGTTTAGTTAGGATTCAGAATAAAAATAGTTGTTGTGTGTGTAGATTAAGGTTTGATTAAGCCCTGTCCACATAAGCATGCACCACGGAGTTATAAAGTGCAGTAGCTTCCACTGTTAGATTGTCATTCACCCGTTTTTGTTTTTTTTTTACAAATTTTGATATTTTGTGGCACTCTTATTAACACAAGTTCCCAAAATCATCATATCACTCACCTACTGTATATGGAAACGTTGTCAACAAGTGTGCTGGGTGCAATCAGGACTAGTCCCTGCTCGTTGTGTCCGGCCCCTCCCTGACAGACGGCACAACTGATGCTCTTGGCGGGGCATTTGGAAGTTGTGTTCCGTTTCATATATTTTTATAAAGTGTGGCTTTTTCATTTTTGTTATTTTACATTTCTTTGTTTTTAGGAAATAGTATCCAACGAGTGGTTTGGTGCAGCACAACTCATTACAATCTATTTTGTACAAAGACCATCCTAGCAATACACGATTTAATAATAAATGAAGTTATTTTGTTGATTGCAAATGTGAAACCAGAGCTGAATATACTGTTTTAAAAACAATATGCTTCCACAATATTTAGATCGCAGTTGATGATCCAGGTATTGTAAGTTATCGATTTTAAAACCAAATGGTGATCATTATAAAGGTAGCCATATAGTAAAAGCTTCAGAACCTATGACTAAGCTAAAACTCGAAAAAAAAAAAAAAAAAATCACACTGAAATTACTTTAACCTCAGAATTTCACTCACCACCAGTTAAAATGCAATGTACAGTATTAGATTTGTTTAGGTCTTATTATAATTTGTCTTAGTTACCTGTAATCTTCGTCACACTGTACATAATAAATTTTCTCATACTTAATATATGTATGGCTAAATCTCATGAAACTATTCACCAGATATGGATAGCGCCATGTATACAAGAAATAAAATCGTTACTTTTTTGAGGGAGGAAATTGGGTAAGGTTATATATATGAACTTTAAAAAGGAAAAGAAAAAAAGTACACTTGGTGGGGGTGTATCTATATCAGCAGCTACCAACTCATATTGAATTAATGTGCTATATGAAGTAGAGTCCAGATTAAGTATAACATATTAATACAGTACACAGCAGGTAACAGTATTTGATAATACTGTACTGTGTACTACATGTCCCTCAAATACAATGTTCTAATTATTTAAAATTTAAAGTATCTCTTTACATGTAGTGAGTCCTTTCCTTTCACTACCTTCTTTAGTCCTCTCCCTCCTTACTTCTCTGTAGATCACATCTTTCTCAGCACTGCTACAGGGTTCTATACATACTGTACATACATATTTAAATTTGTTTGAAAAAGAACGAGCAGAACAAAATCATGATGTTTTTTTAAGATATTTTAAAATCCTAATGAAATCTTTATATAGAGTATTACGATATTCAACCATAAGGAAATAAGAATCAGAGATACTGGTACAATGTATATGAACACTATATTACAGTACAAAGATGATACAACATTATTTCCAAGGTACACAGCTAAAATGACTCAAGTGTAATACCATTTATGCACTAATGATGACAATTCAAAAGATCTAGTCAAGGCAACCTTCATGTAAAATTTATATATGATTTTATGGTGAGTAAAAATGCTGAACTTTTAGTATACACAAATGGTGACAATAATAATGGACAGAATCAAGTAACAGCCTTAAAAATGACAAACTGTCATCAAACAAATATCCGAAAGTACATCCATTATGCAAAAGCGTGCACTGGTAATAGTACCATAATTGAAATGGCTTGGACCACTTAGGCTGGAAGGTTATGACTCATAACTGTGCATGCACTTAAAACTGACAGCACTATGACAGGAATCTGTGACGTTATCTATAAAGTTGCTGACAGATTAGGTTGAGACATATGCATGGTAATAACTTGCGATCTGAGCTACTTCAGTTATGGTGCTGCTGTGAGCAATAGTAATACAGTATATCCAGAATAAAATAAGTTTAACATTTGGTACCCAGAACACTCATTTGTCTATCACAGTTGCTGTGTCTACTTCACTCAAAATTAACAGATGAGCATATTCTATTTTATTATTAATTGTTAAAAGAAGCTTAAATTTGAACAGCAGAAATGCTGGGTACACTTGTGTAAAAGTGAAAGTGGGTCCCATTGGCCATTAAATGAAAGTGCGGATACAACACACAGAATATTAAGCCTTCGGTAGACAAGGAGGCAGTGTGGCCGGCAGTGCACTCGACTGCCTTCATTTATCTAACTACAGTACTGTATAAAGTTAGGCGCCCACTCATAGCTGGGTGTACTAGCAACCCTTAGGAAAAAGAGCCGAGTACTGTGTCCATACAGCTGCAGCATTCCACACTTCATTTATTATCCACAAACACAATTACTGTACCGTATAAGGCAAAATAACCTACTGATAAACAAAAAAACTACTTGTAATATATAATATGGAATTTATTACTTATACAATGATGACATAGGTTTAAAACTTTTAAATTTTGCCTTATACAGGTATGTGCAACACCTGTCTGTCTGTGATTGTCTATTTATCAAAAATTTCTCATATGCTGCTTGAGCCCAAGTGACAAGGTCTCAGTACCTTTGATCTTGGACAGTCAAGTAAACATACTGTACTGTACATTGCATTGATTTGTGCACCATACTGCAAATTCATGAAAATCAAACATTAAAACCAGAGAGTACAGTACAGTATTTTAACTCATACTGGCAATGCTTACTTTTTCCAGCATTTTTATGCTATCATAAAACTTTATATAAAGTAAGCTTTTGGAAAAGGGAGAAATTTTAACTATGGTAACTTCTACAGAATATATAATAATGATAAAGAGAACAGCCATATTGTAAAACATCACTATTCTTTTCGGAATACAACACTGTTTGTAAATATATATAATCTCCCACTAACAGGCCATTTTCCCAAATTTACATCAGAGTAGTCCATACGCAAATTGTCAACTAGACCTCAGTACAGACAAGCTGCAATCCTATTGGGACTCAAGTCATATAAAGATCCAATCCTAATTGCTGGGCCTGTTAGGACTCTGGTCAGATTTAACGTTTGACTGACCAAATATTCCCTTTTCAACCATGTTAATTGATGCATGTTCCCCAGCATTCATTACAAAGAAAAGCTTATATTTAGCTATATAAAAATTTGAAAAGTTGGTTCCACTTGAAGTAAACATTAGCAGGTTCTTTAATTTGTTTCAGTACCCTGTATAAACTGACAGGCCACTAGGGACACATCCCTCATCTCCAAATATTTAGAGATAGAAATTTTCTGCAGTCACTGTGGCTTTATGAGAAAAACTTTCAGAAAAAAAAGTTCCCATGCTTATTCATCATTGTGAAAATGGCGAGTTCCTCAAATAGGCATGATAACAGTACAAACTTTTAAGCAGCATTATTTACTGTATGTTGAAACCTCACCTTGATTAAATTGCAACTGAATTTTTTTTTTTAGCCTATGGTTATTATCTAATAAGCAAACAAATTTCAATTATTGTCCATTAGAGCATTTATCTTGATGAAAATCTGCATTATACATATACTGTATTAGTAGATACAGCAAATGAATCGCCTGAAAAACCTTCCCCTCCTCATTGCATATAAGAAATTTGTAATTTAGCTTATCATGATGCTCAGTTACAGTGTGTGTGTGAACGCTACTCTGTAGTGAAGTGCATGTGTACCTGATACGGTACCTGTTTTGAGCCGAGTCACAACTAGTCATTCTGATAAACTAAATTACTCCCAAAATTCTTCTCACTGCATGTATAGTCACATGAGTGGCTCTTAACCTAGTTTTCAGGGCACAGGAAAATATCATTTTTACAGGTGTCATGCCATAATCTCACCTTGGCTTACTGTGACTATCCATAAATTTCCCAACCATATAAAACAATGACCAATGGAAATGGTACATCCCCCAACTGTTGAAAGTTAACATGACAAACTATTTGAGTTGGCAACATCCAACATTCCCAAGCAAGACCCTGCAATTCTCCACCTTCACATCAAAATTTAAATCAATCCTCTAGCCCTAAGTAAAACTATTAAGCAGAAACCAAATTTGACTGACAGCATCACAGCTAGGTCCTACTCAAGAACTTTGGTTAGAAGGAAAAAACAAAAAAACTTCAGCAGTTAAAGGAATGCATGAAGAAAAATCTTCCTTTTGGCAACAGAATTTTTACCTATGGTTGGGCTACTATGATGACCGAGGCCAGCCAGTCTGGTACAGTATACTGGTACTGTATATATACAGTGATATCCCCTTCAACCGGAACAATTGGTGCAGAGCACTTCCGGGAACGAGAGATTTCCGTTTAACGAGACGACTCTCTCAAAGACGGGAAAAAATCCCTCATCCCCGGAATTTTCCGGGTCACGAAAAAATTGTCTCGGAATTTCCAGAAAATGCCCCCGATTTTCAGCTCTCAAACCCGGAAAAAATTCCCCCATCCCCGTAATTTTCCGGAAAGCCGGAATTTTCCGGCTTTGGGAACGCTCTTCCGAGAAAATTTAAATTCCGGCTATCGGAGAGTTCCGGGTTTGAGGGATACTTGCTAACGGAGATATTACCGAAATATTTATTACACAAAATACTTGCAATATGACTAAACTCTCAACAGGAGTTTGGCAAATTATTCTATTGTAATCATATGAAGACAGCTTACAGTAGCAAAAGAGAACTAGAATCAAAAGTATTGTCTGTCAAGAACTATAATACTGTACTTAACAATGATGTTAGTGACTATTCATTAAAAATTTTGTTAATTAATATCATCATATAAAATAGGTGCATAGGTGTTAAAGACGAGAGATTATATTCTGAAAGGCCGCATTTCACTGATAGCAACAATACTGTACAATTGATCTTATTAGTGGAACTTGGAATTTTACCTATTACCCCTTTGAATAGGTTTTTCTTTTTTGCAATTTCCAATACAGTATTCAACGAATGTTCAATGACTTACCACAACCATTTATTACAAGCAGGTTCTCCAGAAGTACGTTTACCACTAGTACAGTATACATCTACTATCACTGACGCCTGACTCACACTCAACATCCTCCCTATAACCAAGAATCTTCCAGTGGCTTAGTTAATTACTGGAGATCTTGATCATCAATTCAGACAAAATAAATTTCTCAAGAGAACAACAGCAAAGAGTGTAGTGTCATAAAAATATAAAATAAAGCATTATATATGTAAAGGAATATTTATAAAGAATCTATAGAACTCATCCATGAATGCATTCCCAAAATTGAAAAATCATCAAAGGTTTGTAGGAAAAAAAAAAGATAAGTACATGTAATAAGTTTTAAATTTTAAGTTAAAAACCCTTCTGCTCTGAAATACAGTAATGTACTATTAGTAATGTGTAACAATTACCGCCAAACAAAATTACCACAAACATAAGGTTATATATCCAAAAAATAAAGGTTTACCCGTAAAATTTAACTTGTAAAACAACCAAGTCCTGAACAATACAATTTAAACAAGTACAAGTATAGTCTAGTTTCTGAGAGCTTTGGGCTATTGTTTAATGTTATGGTGAGCTTAAAAGAAAGTCTACTAAAAGTTGTTTTGAATATAACAACTTTACAGTATATACAAAATAAAATGAGCTCCATTAAACCTTTGCCATAATCAATATCTGGTTTAAATTCCAAATAATTTTACAGAAAATTGAATAAATTCTACATGTAGTACACATCAAAAAAATCTTTAAAACTTTTGTTTCAGCAAGTAAGAAATAACTTAAGTCTATAATATACTTTCATCATCATCATATCTTGGGATCACCAAGAAGGGCCCGAGCAGTAATGCTTAAGTTTCCCTCTACTACACTTAAATACTGTACAATATTCTGAAACTAAATTTTACAAGTTCATTGTAAACTGAAGTTTTGTTGGTGGCAACAAATGATACATGTAGTTACACCAGTTTTTAACAGGTATAAAATATTTTATCATGTCTGTTTATCAAATAATATGAGCGTCTGATTGCACAAGCCAATTTTAATGTGCCACCACAACAACACAACTCATCAAATGCTGCCATATGTTTTCTATGGTGATCCCTGCATATGTGAAAAATAAAAAAATAAAAATATTTCTTGAACATCAATAGTTGATTACTGATTTAAGATACATCTGCAAAATATGCATAAAAGTTTAAAAAAATAACTTGAATCATTTTGACATTTACACTATATGATAAATTATCTGATTATGTAAGGAGAAATTTCCTCTGAGGTACATACATTGTGAACACCCATATAAGCTCTTGCTCAGGATAATACTTAATTCTCCATTGGAAAGGTTGAGAAGATATTTATTCAAGAGAATTATAAGCATTACACGTGTTCAAATTTCCAAAAACTGCCTGAAACATGGAAAGAAAGCCTACTGACCCATTCCCCACAGTCACTACTTAAATGACAATAAATATAGCATAATGTGACCGAAATAAGATTCACAATAAGCCATAAATTTCTTTCTACCAACACCTCCCTGGCTAACACAGTAAAGAAGTGAACATAACAGAACTAAATCTAAACCCAACCATACAGTAAGGCTCTGGTAGAGCTTAACCTTGATCATTTCCTGCCAGTCAACAGTGATAAATTACAGTAGGTAGTAAATAACACCTTATTACAATCAAACACTGTCTTCATTCATAACTATTGTTTCCATTATTGTCTCAGTTATCAAAGTTCCTGCAGTTCTGTGATAAACAAAAAATCTATATAACAACAGTTTTCCACCATAAAAAAATCCTAGGTACCCCACTAAAAGTATTGGAATAACAAGTAACAGAGGGAAATAGTACCCAAATTACATTCATATCATGGGATGCTTGGTCACTTTTGTCTACTCTTGCCAGCCTCATGTCCCTATGGAGCAGTGTGGCCAGAATCAAGAGCAACATATATTCTCCAGACTTTAAATCTCTCCTTTTGGGGGATGGGGGGAGAGGGTGAGGAGGTATACAAAAAATGCATGTTTACCATCCTAATGCCTCTAGGTCCCGTCCCAGCGTTCCTCCACCACCTTAAGTACCTTTACTAAAAAAATTACCCAAATTAATGGTAAGAAAATTAAATGCTGGCAAAATTACATGTACACATCTGGAAAAATATATAAGAAACCAAGATATTATGCTCTTTAGTACCAAAAACCTCGGTTTCATTATTCACAACAAAAGATTCCTGAGACCATGACATCCATTCAGGATGACAGGTGCTGGTGTTGGACATAATTTCGCAAGGGGCCATCCAAGGAACATCACTACACAATTTCATCCCCCCACCCCCCCAAAAAAAAGCATTTGGTTTCAATCAAGATACTATTTAATTGTTTTCTACTTTTAAGTAACCAAAAAGGACATTCTGACAATGGTGAATAAACAGCTTAAACATTTACAGTACACTGTTTGAGATCAAACTTACAAAAGATCTGACAAGATGTTAAAACACAAACAACTATGCAAAAAATAAAAGTTGATATTCTGATAAACTTCCCATGTTTCTTCACTCACACACAGAGGACAAATTATAGCAGGGAAATGACTGTTAAGATCTAACTTTAAATTTCTATTAACCCTTTAAGAAGTAGTGTCACATTTAGGTATTTTATTTTGGCTAATGCAAGATGATTTTATTCAGCTGAGAGAAACCCCTACAACTCAGAGGGTTAGGTATTAAACCCTATTTCAAGTGTGTATTCTCGAGCAAGAGCTTATCATGGCACCATTGCGGAATATGATCAATTCAATACTACAGTCTGAACTGATGATTCGTTAGAAACATACACCTTAATCCTCTCTAAATAACTAAAATCGACATATTGGAAAAGCAAACGCCAATAAGATACAGAAGCTTACATCAATATGAAATAGAAAAGATATATACAAATTACTAAAATCAATTAGCTAGCACATCTACAGACATAATACATGAAGGGACTTGTTGCTAACTGCCAGTGAGTTGTGTTAAAATGATATGAAATTCTGTAATGATGAAAATATTGCACTCTTATATAAAACTGCTTCAGTAAAGGGCTATGATGCGAGGCAGAGGCACGGCAGGTCATACTTCATGTTGTCTTCCTATGGACTTACAAATTAAATACATGAAAATTCAACCTGATTATAATTCATCTTTTCAGGACGACAATACAAGACATTTACACCATCATTTAGACAAAGAGACACACACTTGAACATCTTCAGTTTAAGATATCAACTGAAAACCTAAACTGCATCCATCCATAAGGACTTGGAAGGTTTCTTAAAAGATAAGAATCCTCTGCTCGATATTACTGCAGATGAGTATTCGAGGCGGCGGTCGAAGAATTTCCGCAATTCAGAAACAATGAGGACCGTAGACGTGAGACACGTTAGGTATAGCCAATCTATTAAGTAAATACTTTCTGTCTGGAATACCCACTGGAGGAAGGGCAGGTACACAACACCCATCAAACATACAAAAGTTGCAGTGAGAGCAACAAATAGATACCAATTGGAAGTAATGCCAATCTCCAACACTGATTTACTATCAGAACGGCAAGACATGGCATTAAACATATCATACATCACGAAACAGGCAAAAGTCATGGTTGTGTCTCTTGCGGTCACAACACCATCCATCATTTCAGATCTGTGGAAGAATAAATATTTAATGTTTCATTTATACTTATAAACAATTGAAGATTACATAGAAAATAAATGGTACATTAACAAATGTACTCAATAAAGTATCTGCCAGGATAGGTCCAATGACAATGACTCCCAAAATGCTACCTACAACTTGTGATGTCCCAAAAGGGTTGGTATACATGGCTCTGTGGCATACTAAACCAACTACATTTGGTAACCAAACGTCATATTAATTACGTCAAAATAAATACATTTTGCATAAATTATGTTAAACTATAGATCAAAGTAAATGAATGTCCCAATATCTATCATCCGTGGGGTCATAATGTTTCATACAGACTGTGGACAGATACTCCTTTGAGATAGCTACTGTACATGTATATCCAGACAGGAAAAGGTGGTGAGCTGACATTAATGTGTGGGTGCAAAGCATCATAGATGCAAGACAAGACAAAAGGTAAACTGGAAGCAGTGGATAAAATGTTCTTGAGAGCAATATGTAGGATCAACATAATAAAAAGAATAAAATTAATGCTATATGAAGGTACAAGGTAATGTAAAAATAAAAGGAGAGCATCAGACAGTATGTTGACCTATATATGCTAAAGTGGTATTGCCAAATTGAAAAATGGAAGGGGAAGATTAAAGAGGTGAAGGTGATACGTATAAGAAAGATGGCTATCTGGGACTGAAGTGTGTGTGTGTGTGTGTGTGTGTGTTCACGACCAGAAGGTGTAGTATTAAATGGTTTATGGGGATGATGCAGTTGATAGGAAAACTGGATTGTATAAACTGACAGGGAAAAATCAGATGGCTAATCTTAGGGTCTTATTGTGGAAGGGATTCATCAAAGCAGAGGGTATCAGTTACTGCAATCAGAAACTCTAAATGAATTGATAGTCTTTAGAGCTCTTGATTCACAAAATAAATTACTGGAAATGGACAAGGCTGCAGAAATTAGATTGGAAGAATTTGGTAACTGTGAGTGGATAAAGTTCCTAAACCTTATGTATAACCAGGATGTGCATTATTCTACCTGAAGACCCACAGCGTCCCACAAATGATGACTGAGGCTGATATGATACAGTTTCTGATGAGTTTCTTTGTTATGAGATCTTTCTTGGTATCTCTTGGTGGCTGAACTTTGACATCATCATCAATGGGTTCCATACCAAGAGTGAGTGCTGGAGGACCATCCATTATTACATTAATCAGTAGGATCTGGAAGAAAAGAAGAAAAAAAATACTGTAATATGAATAAAGTGCATGTTATTAGTCTAGTTACCCTACATTAACAGCACTTAGATGGCTGTACTACAGGTTATGCTCTCGACCATTTGTCAGGTGGATGAATGAGAATAAATAGAAACCTGATAAAAGTGGGAAATTAAAGGAGAATGATGCAAGACAAGCTTAGGAATTGACAGTTAAGCATTAAGTACAAATCTCCACACACACAATTCTTACCTGCATCGGGTTGAGGGGGCTAGGCAGACCTAATAGTGTGGACAAAGCGATGAGGCTGAGGGCAACTAGGCTGGTGCTGACTTGAAATTGCACAAAGTTTGTAATGTTGTGAAAGATACATTTGCCCTCCTCTATTGCTGACCTGTAAAAGAAAATCATATACAGTACATATTATGATAAATTTCACTGAGAAAAAAGAAAGGACAGCAAATTATGAAGTACAAGTCTTTTATTGTCAATTAAGGAGTGACTTGTGCAGTAAGCTGTGCAGCTCATGACTCACCACTCTCCAAGACATGTATGGCCACTGTGGCTTTTATGATCTTTATTTTCAACTTATAATTACTGTACTGAGGTGGACCAGACTAATCTTCAAACTAGACCCAAGCTGGTTTTGTTTAAAAATTCCATAGACCAAACTTGAAGACATTGGTGATCTCATATACACAATGCATTCCAAACATGTGTTAAGTCATAAATGACATTTATTAAAAGAAAAAAAGCTGCCTAAACAATCATAAACAGGAAAAGACAGATATTGTATACAACATAACTACAAAATGCATAAACATGGTGAAACAAGTTTTATGTAAAGATGACATAATTACTCAGTGGTGGCTTCTTATGAAGCCAAGATTCATAACTACCAAAAATAATTAAAAGAAAGGCATGGTGCACATGCATGGAAAGTAAAAACAAAAAACTATTGCAAATTAAGTTTTCCAAAACCTTTGGAATTTCTTATTCTCTTTAGAAAGGTTACACACTTGATCCTCCAAGCAACAATTAGTTGCTCATCTTATTTCATACTTACAATATAGTGGTAAAGTCATCATCATTAAGGATCATATCAGCAGCTTCTTTACTGACTGCTGTTCCCATCTTGCCCATGGATATGCCAATGTTGGCACGTTTTAGGGCAACGACATCATTAACGCCGTCACCCGTCATTCCCACAATTTCACTACACTCTTGGAGAGCCTGGATAAATAATTATGTTAGAGCCAAAAAATGAGGAAGGGATTTTCAGCTTAAAAGTAATGAGTAATATTTCCATACTGCGTTCTTCTAAAGGTTTAGTGTCATAAAATTATACTATCCAAATAAAACAATCAACAATGTGTCTATGAATTAAATGTCACCCTGGACTTGTACCTTTTAACATCTATAACTATCTTATGTCATCAAAATTTTTAAATATTGAATATACAGAGTAACAAGGGTGGCCTTAAGTTATGTCTGTGTGCTGTAGGCAGGTTGGTCAGCAAAGCTCAGGCAAAAGTTCACACAGAGACTAAAGTCAATTAGTCACACGGCCCTGGTATTCATGGGGCTAATTGAGGTGTCGTAAATAAAACTTACCTTGACAATACGAACTTTATGTCTGGGTGACACTCTGTAAAACACAGTTGCATCTTGTACCAATCCTAACAGCATTCTTTCATCCATACTGTCCAACTGGTCCCCTGAAAAAACTGTGCCAGGACGCACCTGTGAGGCACAGTGGAAAAATATATCAAGTTAAGGTTCACCATTTCAAGGTTTTAAAGCACTATAGGAAGGTTATCAATGAGCTATTATTTTTATTAAATTATGTATCATAAGACTACTTCAAATTTAAAGAGATCAAACTATGAAGCAAGTTAAGAGGTGAGAATGCAACAGGCAATCATCAGCTCAATTAAAAATAAAAATACCAAAGTGCTGGAACAGAAGCTTTTAGCCCTCATATCTCTGTTTTTTTTATATTAATCTGGAACTTATTTCAATAAAAAATACTCATTGCTTTTCTCTCCTGGGGACTATAAACACACAATTTCATAAAGCTTACCCGCAGACCAACAGCTTGAGCTATAGCACAAGCTGTCTCTTGAGCATCACCAGTGACCATCTTGACATTAACCCCTGTGGACTGTAATGTAGTAACAGATGAGCGAGCTCCTTCTCTTGGAGGGTCCATGATCCCTAACATACCCATGTAGCTTAACTCTGATGAAGATGCACCACGAGCTATCCCAATGACTGAGGAAAAAGTCAAAGGTCACATTTGATGACGGTAAAGTAGAGATTAATAATGTATCATACACAGTATATTAAATGGAGATATTCTGTACCACTCCATAAATATGTGGTACTCAAATCAGTAACAGATAATATAAAGAATCCCAAATCTGAAGTACTGTATCAAACTGAGTAGTCATGGATGTTGCGCATGACAAACACATACTGTAAAGGCCTAACCATGAAGTTTATTTTTCCGTGTAAACCAACACCAACATAACTCACCGCGGAGACCCAGCCTCCCACGTTCAAGGCTTGAGGACAAAATTTGATGTTGCTTTTCCTGGGAAAGTGGGAGTATGGCCATATTCTGATGGTAGTGACTACACATCCTTAATACTGCTTCAACTGAACCCTTCACTAGCCACTCCACCTCCCCAGTCTGAAAAATTTATATTGGCTTAGTAAAGAAATTATTAAACTGCATCAATGTTATTGTTATTATTTTTTTGAAGAGAGTTCAGCAACTGAGGCCAACCAAGTTTGAACTAAAATTTACTGTTAATAACAACAAAAAATATTCAATGTACAGTACAGTACTGTACTACCTTTACATGTACTGTATACTGTACTGCTGTATATCAAAACTGAAAAAATTAATCTTTTATATAGAAATAAAAATTTGAGAAAAAAGTCACTTGGAAATTATTAAAAAACAATAAAGAAATAAACTACACCTTAACAAAATAGCACAGCAAATATGAAAATAACACTAAATTATTATAATTATGTTGTAAATCATTTATACGTAACAAACTATCCTCGTACGGTAAACGTCCACAAAACTTTTAAGATAACTACCAGAAACCCTACGCCCTAATTAACAAATATCCTGCAGTACATCACACACTTGATCTCATATGTAGATTCTAATAGAGAAACTTGTACAGTATTTACCATATTTGCCGGTGTATAAGACGCACCCCTATTTTACAAGGATATTTTGTGGAAAATTTTTTTTAGTACGTTTCATCATACATTTATTGAAAGTGATTTTAAAGTGGTTTTGCAGTTGAAAAAATATGATTTTGTGCATGTAAATGCAATATATACTTGAATCAAGTAGGAAATCATATACAGTATAATAACATTATACTAACCCAACTCTACCTCTGATCAGAGCAGCTGTGTGGCTTGTTTACATTTTGGTCAAGAGAATTACCGACAGGATGTGAAACCCGTATTTTTGGCTGTGATCTTTTGTGTTGCCGCGATCTGCCACCGGGGAGTAGCACCATCGCTATTGTTTTGGCGTCATCAACTCACTGCAAATGGATGACTGGCGGCTGAACTTTCTGTTAACATTTCTTTAATCTTTCTAGGGGCATTTTTATTTCGACAATAAACAAATGTTTCTTAAAGGTAATACAGTCGTTAAATAATAGAAGACGTGTATCTGGTGTGGGTTACGCATGCTGGGGAAGGAGGTACAGTGAGATGCAAGCCATTATTTACGTATTTGGCAAATTTTACGCAAGTTTGTGATAATAGATCGTGATAATTTGGCTTATTTTTCAGTATTTTATTTTTAGTAACACAATTTTTGTGCTTAGTGGACTACTGCTCGTCCCAGACTACCTAGCTAGGCACCTCCGCCAACGGCTCTCAGCCTCCCATCAGTAATACGAGCACATTAGAAGCAGGGTAATTTGCGATACATTTTTTATAAAAAATAAATAAAACGCATCTTATACGCCGGCAAATACGGTAGTTGTTGTGTACTTCATTTGGTGATGACACATATTCTGGTGAAGTTTTATTAGAACATATCTATCTATGTCAATCACACAGTTCTTAAACATCCCACAAGTTAGTGTATGATGTTCTGGTTAAATTGTAAGTAAAAATCCTTTATATAAGTGAACATAAATCAGGTAATTAATACTAACCTTTTTATTTCTTACTTTCAGGGACATTGTTTTTGTTTCTGACTTGAAGGGAAATTCCTCTAGTCTCTGATACTTATCTCTTGCATTAAATATTCCGTGCTGTAAAATAAAAATAAAACGTAAATTTACCTAATAACTTAAACTGTGAAAGGTCATTCACTTTACAACATAATCATTATACAGTATCAATAATTCAATTCATTCGATTACTGTGGTTCCTTCCCTGAGCAACAGAAATGACTAGTTCTAATAATTAGTTTGGTTAAATACACACCCAATAATCCTAAGAAAAATCTACCATTACATATATTTACACAAAACCCAACCAAACGTATAACTGCTGGTAATCACATGTCTCTTCCAACCCTTCTTCACCTTTTGACCTTTCATGACCTACATCAACACCCAACCCTGTGACTCTGAACTGATATAACCCTATTGAAGAAAGAACTAGACTACCACTAATGATGAGCAAACAGGTTTCACTAATGTATGTGTAACAATTAGTAAATAAGGGAAGTTGTGGCAGACAGTTCTCAAATGTTGCCAATGTAATATATTAGGCTGGAAACAGTTGCATGTCCAGGCTGTTGCCATATGTTTGTAATGGTGATGTATACGAGATAAAGTATATTTTCTCTTTCAAGATAAACTGACAGCAAACTGTTCACTTAATTCCACGAGTCTGAAAAGGTTCACCGAGAGAGATGGATGAATTAATGTTCATGCTGTATGGTAGAAAAATGTATTGAAACAGTTAATTGAAGGGGAGATTTCATGAAGTATAATATAATGAAGTAACAAAATGTGTAACTCACTTTGAGAGCAGCAGCAAGAATAGCCCCCTCTGTGGGTTGTCCCAGTAACTGACCTCCTACGATCTGAGCATTATTACAAACAGCACCTGCACAGAACAAATAAATTACCATGACACTACAAGATTCCACAATTATTTCATTATTAGGGCAATTTTTTTTTTTAAACATGTTTGCTACAACCAGGATTAGGAGGGTCATTCTGGACAGAAGGACCAAAGAGAATATGATGAAGTTAGAGATGTTTGGGGCCATGGCTTATGTACAGTATTGTAAATCATTAAACAAATGAAACATACTACAGTGACTCTCATCAAGTGAATATTGAACTGATAAGTTTAGAAGTGAGCTAAGGTTGAGTTAATCAATGTGTTATAATCAGGTGCAGTACAAAAACAGATTGTTCTAGAAACACTTTGAAACAGCCCTGATATCAGGCAATTAAGGCTTATTGGTTGGCAGGCAACTGAAATTGAAAACCAACATGCAGAAAGCAAAGGCTATACAAGGTCAATTTACCAATACCGAGTGAAAACTTAAGTCCCATTTAAGTATAGATCTATACAAGTAAAATATTTTAGACAAAATATCAACATCTCCAAAAATTCCAAACCTAGAGAGATACAAACACAGCAATTTTGTTTTTATTGATAACATTGTGTCTTTTGTCTCTATTTCCTGTGTGGCAGACCTCTAGTTCATGATCCAGAAACAATCACAGATTCTAACTTATCCTGATAAATATTATGGACTAAACTCAAACTATATACAACTCTACACAAAACAAAACTCCTCTGCTAATTAAATATACCTAGAAATAGTTACCTGTTTCTAATAGTTTTGTAACTGCTTCATTAGCCAGTTCTGAGTATCCACTTTCAAAGACAACTTCACCATCAGTAGAATAACCAACACCAGTCACGTGACACTCGTCCCCCTCTGATGTTACAATGGAGGTCACTGTCATTTCATTCTGTAAATACAATGAGAAAAAAAATAAGGACAAGTCAATTCAGTTATTTATGTACAGCTCCTTGATTCTGGCCTCTACCTCATTCACTAACACTGAAACCCATCATTATTTGCTCGTTATATAATATACAGTACAGTATAACTTTCACAACAAGGCCAGAAGGGCAGATAGAAACTAATGGGTTTCTATGTTCCCTGCACCCCCCCCCCCAGTAAAATGTAGGACAAAATAAAAGCAGTTGTGACAATTTTATTAATATTAGCTCCTAGTTTAAATAAAATTCACTAGTTCAACATTATCAACCTATTATCTGATTTTCATACACATATACAGAATATATATTGTTGAACATCACTTTATTTACAGTATTTACATTATTTGTTACATATGGGATATTAAAACTGTTTTGTGTGTTCAACCTTGTGTTTTAACCTAACCTATGGCATTAACACTGACTTCCCGAACAGGGCCGAGGAACGTAACTGGTTCGTAAATCAGGGACTCCCTCTATTTCTACTACTGACCTTAGTTAAAGTTCCAGTTTTATCTGAGCACACAGTTGTGACACACCCAAGAGTTTCAACTGTGTGTAAACCTTTCACCAAGGCTGAGCGCTTGGCCATGCGTCGTATTCCAAGACACAACGTCATTGTGACTACTATAGGTAACCCTTCAGGAATAGCAGCAACAGCTAAACTTACTGCTATGTTAAATATCTGTGAAGAGAGAGAGAATTATTAGTTAAAAATAAATAAAAGAAGAAATGGTATATGGCTTAGGAATAGATACAGGAAACTAAGATAACAAAGGATGTAAAAATCACACAAAAACTACCTATAAGAGAATTACAAATATTATCTTGACTATTGCTGGAAATATGGATAACCAGAGACACAGATGGTATGAAAATATCAATAGAAAATTACCCTTTGGAATAATAACGCTTTGTAAATTACTATGAATCGTTTATTCAGCAAAACCTGGATTCTAAGTGATCATAATAAAGATCGTACATCATTACATATAAAAATAAATTATTAGGTTTGTTAACAAGACATGAAATATTTTGTTATGATACTTCTAGTTTTTAACCAAGCACAAATCAGTTCTAAAATTATTAAATTATTGCAAGAGTAACCAACAAAACACACACATAACATACCTTGTGAATAGGAATGCTTTGGTACAGGCCCAAAATGAACACTACACCAATAAAGCAGAAGGAGAATATAGACAATTTTTTAGCTAACTCATCCATATTCTTCTGCAGGGGTGTTCTGGGAGCTTCTTCCTCTTGCATCATCCTGAACAACTCCCCAAATTGTGATTTTTCTCCGGTACTTATGACGATGCCTTTCCCCCGACCAGTACGCACAAATGTACCCATATAGGCAAGGTTTCCCATGCTCCCCGAGGTACTGTATGTGCTGGTCCCTGTGATGTTACTAAACTGGAAGTAAAAAAAAAAAACATCAAGCATAAATTAGCATGTAAGAGCCAAACAAACATCAAAATTAGTTAAAATATCTTAAATCCTATACAAAACCTTAGTATTTTTCACTTTGATCTTAGATAAACAAAAATTTACTTAAACGATATGAATAATCTACCTTCGGTGCCGGTTCGGTCTCTCCAGTGAAACTGGACTCATCTATACTCAGATCAGCAGACTCAAACAGCCTTAGATCTGCAGGAACTCTGTCACCAATACTTAGGTGGACAATATCTCCAGGCACTAATTCTCTTGCCTGGTACTCTCGCAAATTTCCATCACGAAGACACATGCAAGTTGCTGGTACCTGAAAAAACAATGCGTTAATAAAACAGGACCTGATACTGTATGTGAAGGAGAGGCTATGGTGACCAATCATAGCCTTGTCATTATATTAGACAAGGTGTGTTTGTACTTAAATACTGCTACTTGCTTGCACTGACCAACAAGTGAAAAAGTAGGATATAAATTAAAAGAATGTACAAATAGTAGAAAAAAAGGTTCAAAATAGAGAAGAGGAAAAACACCTAAGAATTTACTTAGAATATTTTACTGGATATATTTATTTCTTGCCCTAACCCCTTCCAGTTATTTTCTACACCTGCCTCACATACCCTTAACCCCATTTCCCACGCTACAATAATTTACACACTTTACTGTAATATCAAACCGGGGAAATCCATAACATCATGGCGGGTATTCCCATGAGCTGTGGCATTGGTGGCAGAGCACTTTGTTTACATATTTTCTTGTTTCCCTTATTGTTCAGGTTGATTCCCACCAACATGGCCCAAAACTAAAAAGACATTGCCCATCAGCCAGACAGCATTACTTGTTACCCTTGAGGGGGTTAAGTATATATCAGGGCCAACCCACTTACAAAACTGAGCTCTGTAATGACCTGTATATACCGTAAAATAGGAGATAAATATTACTAGCTACTACACTTACTTGCTTCTTAAGCTCTTCTAAAGCTTTATCTGTTCTAAGTTCTTGAGTAAATGCCACTGTTGCCACAATTACAATGGCAAGAGTGATGACAACAGCATCATCAAACTGACCCATGCAGAGGGAGACAAATGATGATGCCAGCAGGAGGAGAATCAGAGGTTCTTTAAACTAAAAAAAAAAAAAAAAAAAGATTAATATGCATATACAGTATTACAACTATTTTAAAAACTTTCTAAAACCTACTTTCTTAAAGGTCTTAACAACATTTGAAAACAACTAAATCTTTGTAATAATTTAATAGTAATAAATATTCAATTCAAATCTTTAAATAAAAAAAATGAGATTTTGAGGCTATTTTCAGTATTCATAAACTATAACAACTGTTGTCCTATAATAACTATGTGCACTCTATTCAGTTATAACATTAAAGATTAAAATGCGATACCGTAATGGTGTCGAGTTTTACACTGCAATGAAGTCAGTAGGTATGATGTGATCTCACCTGACCCAAATACTTTTTCCACATGGGATCATCTTCTGTCTCTGAGAATTCATTGTAACCAACTAACTGTCGACGAGTTATGACCTCTCGAGGGGGGAGACCAACGTTGGGATCCGTGAGCAGAAGGCGGGCCACCTCCTCCCAGGGCAGCCCGCCCCCCTCCCGCCCACTCACCCACATCCCAGACCCACCAGTGTCTGAGATGGTGATCTGCTGTTCAGATGTTGTCTTTTCTGGTGTGGAGACAGAGGATGAAAGAAGTCCAGTTCCTTCCTATAAATATTAAATGTTTACATTACACAGAGGTCTCATTTACAGCCAAAAATACAGGTAAGTTAAATTACACTTCACATATTATTCAACAGTGTAAATTCAATAGAGGATAACCGTTTGTCTATACTGTACGTACATCAAATATTCTGAACACCTAAAATAAGCTTCTCCAGGGAGACTGTTTACCTATGCATCAAGCCATCTGTGTATCCAGTTGCAATCATAATACCTTAAACTAAAATGGATTTTAACCAATCTTTATGTGTATATACAGGTATTTAACTAAAATCTCTCAGGTGAGGTCAAGAATCATCATCTTCAATTCTTACTGTCTTGATTATGGCCCTTTGGATTCTGGTACGGCAAAGTAGGGGAACTGCCTACCTTAACAGACAACATTTTGCTGGTAAATTTTGATTCCTCCTGTTAACCCAAATTTCTAGTTCATGAAGTTCAAAATGTTGACCACAAAGACAAGGGTCAACTCCACAACAGGAGAGAAATACGGATTATCAAATATATTCCAGATTCACAAGATAAATGAACAGACGGATGAACAATATATCCACATAAACCAAACCCCAATAAATACAGTGTGTGAAAGTGGATATTAACAAACAGCATCATCAGGAGAGGTTTGACTGTGTGTGAGGTGATCATAGTCTATCCAACACACTCCTTCACACCCTCTATACTGAACTAGGTCTTCCCACAATGATAAAAAGGCATTTACATCAAGTGTGGAGTAGCCTTTGGGGTCGAGGTCTAGAATCAAGATGTTTTTCAAGAGTTACAGGTTCTAGATGCTTGGAATTACACTAAAGAGCATTTTTGGGAGGCATTACAAGTCAGATGAAAGACTTAACTTAGAAACCCCAGCTAAACAAACCAGCTAAAGATAGCAGGTGTGCAAAAATTGGTGGCAGCATCATCACAGTAATGGGGAATATGGCCATCCACATGCAGTGTCCCACAAGCAATTACCGCACTCAAGGGTATTGTAAATTTCTCACTTACAGTATTTCAAAATCAATATTAAAAAGATAATCTGGAACATAATTTAATTTGGCACAAAAAGATCTTTGCAAAAATCACCAGAACCATTCAATGGCTCAAGCAACATGCAACACGCTAAAGCCCAAGAAAGGAGGTTGCAAAAAATGTCACATAGGTACAAACACTTAAGTAATTCAAAGATGAAAGGTTATGAAAGGGTGAAAACCAGTCATTGTAACCACCGAGTATTTTATATACAGTACAGTACTGTACTTTACTTTACTTTAGATAACAGATATTAAGATAAAAAGTTAAACCCGTTTGACCTTTCACAACAGAGCCTCATCTAATGTAGTTTCACTTAACGGACATGGAAAAAAAAACATAAATTCCATAATCATAATAGTAAGAATGCTGTACCACTAAAACAGAAAAATTTAAGACAACTCCAGCATATGTAAAAGAACTAATGAACGTGTTTTCAGCTAACCAGCGTTCGTCTAATCAGTGTGTGATGCCTGCCAAAACTCAAGTCAATTGTGTCTTAAAATTCTTTCCTTTCTCACAATCTCTGCATATGCTGGTAAAGCAGCCAAGGTGAACAGGAAAGTAATTAGTATGGACGTGAAAATAAAAGTGGTGTTTGGCGTTTGAGGACGACAAGCATCTGGAGAATGTGGGTCGTCTTCCATTAAAACAATACCCGACAAAATTCCAGTGGCGAGTGTTGATAAAATTTAGTTTCATACATACGTTAATTAGGTCTTCATTTTATCTATTAAAAGCCATAAAAACACCTGAAGAGCCATTACCCAAGAGAGACAGTGTGTAGCATTTATAGGTTGAGAATTGACACTTAGGAACAAATCAGTATAAGCAACATGTTATTATGAGATCTTTTAACAGCTTAACCATGCTTCAGGAATGTATCTTGTCTGTACTATACAATACTATACCTCTTGTTTACATCTTTATCCAACAAGAGAGGAAAATAATATTAAATTCAGCTTAATCGTAAATGGCTAGGAATGATCCTCTTATGACTACTGTACAACCAATGGGGAATGTTCTACATCAACACATGTACAGTACTGTATGTGTCATTCTGAGCACTAAAATAACCACTACCGACTTCCCTACTTGCCAGGCTTTTGATTTGATGGAAGCAAGTGCTGTACAGTACAGTATGTGAGGCAATAAGTTACTGCATGGACATTATGGGATACTAGATTCAATGTTATAACTAAAAGAATATGTTCAACATCAAATTGTTAACAAAACATGCAACACAGAAAATTTTATCACAGGCAATTTTCAACAACTCTAGAAAATGTCCTCATCAGAGAACAACACGTGACAAACACCATCACCAGGAAATTTAAATCCTGGCAGACACATCCTGCAACAGATGTAGGGTCACACTGCACTGGCCACATCCTGCAACTGCTCCGAGGCAGTGTAGGACTCTCGCCTATTAGTATTAGATAATCCATGTCTGAGTTAAAACATACTATATCAGCTCTTTTGTAGTGCCCCATGCAGGAAGAAAATAACACTATTAAATTTGATTCTGGAGAAAAAGATGGTCATTCCATGCATAGTAACAGTGATGTCTGTAAAGAGGGTGACTTTTCTCAAGATTTGGCCAATTACAGTAGTTTTAGGGACAATTAGAGTGACAAGGATGAGGGATATGATGATAGTGGTGGCAGTGGGGGGGCTTCCATAACCCAGTGTCCATCCATGAGGCTCCCACATGGGATTGGATTGATAATGTTTACCCCCCCCCCCTTTCAACTTTGATGGTATAAATCAAAAGTTTATGACAGGAATCAAATGCTTTTATGATTTTTTCCCAAAATTCCCAACTCTGTTACTGTACCCTAGAGTGTACATCTATGATAATGTTACTTAAAAGGTTTAACCTAGTTTTATAACAGACTACAAAATGACCTCTTCCCTATCAAGTAATATTCCTTAAATATATGTTCCAGATAATTTTAAAATTAACTTTTCCTGTGTAGCAAACCTGCACTCAAGACAACCTGCCTGCACATATCTCCTTCACAAGGATCAGACTTCCTCCAAAGACTAAGAACCTCTTTCACCTGTTTCACTCAAGACACCTAATGACTGCTGGCAAATGTTGTTGTAAAGCTTCAGAAGTGCAGTATAGAGTATGTAAACTGTTATACTTTAATTTTAAAGCCTAAAGACTGAATATCAGATTACATAAGAACACCAAGCAAAGATTTGAGTTGTAATAAAAGTTTCATTACTAAGAATGAAGAACTTCCAAGTCAGACAAACTCTAGTGCAACTTTGAAGCTGCTTCTACTATTATCTTCCATAAATACACAGACACAAATTTCATGAACATAATACTGTACTGTCAAGCTCCAACCCCTGATATGGCCCAATAAAGAATGATAAGACACTATCAACATAATAAAAAATGAGGCGGCATTTACAGAAACAAGCTATAGGGTGTGACAAGTCTCCTCCCGTTGTCTGCCAGATGCACATTTTCTATCAAACTCAAAAACAGTTGTATCATCCTCTAAACTTATGGAATGTTAAGTGATGAATCTTATATAGTTTCTGTAGTGACTGGTAATGAGGACAGGTAGACAGACAAACTATCACACAAACACAGAGAAATGAAGAGTAATCCTAAAGTACAAGTCCTTGTTGTTTTCAATAACAGGAGGCAGATAAGAGTAAGAAACACAATGGCACAAGAAATGAAAATAATATACAGGTCCTAACAACAACAAAAAATGCTACCTAGTGTGCAAAATATAGAAAACAAAATTTCCCTTCAATCCTTCAGACTTATTTTGTCTTTCCTTCTATGATTCTTCTCTTTCATCATTGTCTTTTCCTCCGGCTTTCCTCCTCCTCCACAAGCCCTATATCACTGCTCTGGTATCAAAATTCCTCTACATTCTTTGTGTTCAGAATCCTGGATACCTTTACACCGTGAACATATAACTGACAATGTGCAAGTCAGAGCATTGTGTAACAAGTGGATGTGACTACAGGAAATGAATCATACACAGCAGAGAGACCTCATAGAATGGGTTTGTGAAGGAAAAGTCCATGAAAACATTATACAAATCCTATGATAGTTACTCTAGGGGGTAACAGAAGCCCAAAAATCTATAGCATTATATTCTCTCAATTACTGTAACCTAAAGGAACTATATACGATCTTTACTCCTCTACTGTAGTGTGAAGGGGAACAAAAGATATGGAAAACCCAAGAAAAGTTGTGTTCAGTACAGTATAGGGTCAAGAGGTGCAATATAAGTGTTTGAAGGTGGTAAGAAAGACTCAACTCGCACACTTTCTCACATCATCAACACTTGTACAGTATTAGTATAATTATAGTGAATTCCTAGAATAATGCATTTCTGTCTCAATTCAACCTTTCCAATTCTCTTCAATATTAACATATCATTGGTTCTAAAAGAATTCTCAAAACTCTGATGTGTGTCAGTACCTCAAAGACTCAATGGCTATTCTCAAAGCATTACCTAAAAAATGTGGATAAAGATAGACACACAGGTTAGCACCTTTGTCCAGAATACACATGAGTAATGTAAGTAAGTGTGTGGGTTCAATAAGGCCAGCACCTGCCCAGAATCAGAATAGGTTAGGTCTGAAAGTCATTGCAATACTGTACCTCTATACCCTAAACCTCAAGCTCAATTAACAGCTTCAAATCTAAAAATAATGAAACCTAAAATTTCCGACATTATACTGCACGACATTTACATTCACTGGTAATATTCTTATTCACATAAATAAATAAATACAATATACTCCCAGTTTATGTACAAGTCATAAATTATCAGGAAAACCAGGATTCATTACATTACTTCATGCCCTGGTTAAACTCAAAAGGAGTTTCATAGCTTGGTCCTGACTCTCTCACCTAACCCATTCCGAATCCGGAGTATTTGCATTAAGAACCTGGGAACCAAGTAAGAATAAGTCAGCCTGCACAGAAAAAACCAAAACATGCACCAAAAATATAAAAATCACCTCGGTAAATAAAGTCAAGAATAACCAAAACTAAAGAAGCATAAAATGACAAAGAAATGTGAGAATGGCAAGTCTGGCAAGTGCAATCTTTGAAGGAATATGTGGCGAAGATAAACTCAGCATGGCCGGTGTGTGAATGTGGAAACAAAATATTTGGAGGCAAGTTGCTCATTTTCTTTCAAATGGTCTTCACACAGCATCCAGGGGTAACAAATTACAGCTTCAAGTATCATCACAGCATCGAATCTCTAATAATGGAGGAATGTGCATAACGGCCAGGGTCTGAATTCACTAAAGTACATACCGTATTATGAATGTTCCTCATAATTGAAAATGTAAAAATAAACAAGTGGCTGATATAATACGAAAAAAAAACACCAAGTTACACCGAGATTCTACCGTAACTATAGTCTATTCACTCGAAGCTTGCAACTGAAGCCTAGGGTCAGGTTTGTAGCTGGAGAACGGACACTAAAAAAAATCACTACAATTCTTCAGTATTTCATCAATCGTATTTAATTATATTTTAAGGAATGATAACTTCCCTGTGTTGATCTCTGCAGTGATTCTTAGAGCGTCCGTCCACCAGCTACAAACTGACCCCAGGCCTTATTTGCAAGCTTTGAGTGAACAGACTATAGATACATTCACTTAACAGTAGCCAGCAGACAAAATTAAGGTTGAAAAGTGTTTCTCTATGAACATATCTAGTGAAGGCAAATGAGCTACTTTATTTTTGTCCTTTAGATCAAGTCATTCAGTTAGATTAGTCTTACACTTTTAGCTAAGAGGAACATCCACTGTATAAACTTTTGAGAATCGGAGCTCAGGTCACACGAAATCCAAGGGAAATAATCTACAATCTTCGGTCATTATCAATACTGAATCTCTGCTTACTACACAGTCATCATGCTGCAGTGATAAGAGTACTACAGGTGAAATATATACACAGTAGATGAATACACTGTACTGTAGTTTGGTGATTGGTGTTAGAAGAGCAAGTGTACGCAAGTGGTGGTTACACTGCACTTTAACCAAAACAAAAGCAAACAAAACAACACACATCTTCAAACCAGATATAAATTAAATGGGTTTCCTCTCTAGCAATAGTAATAATGACCAAGAAAACACAAAGCAAAAATTCTGAATCTTTACCTTACCAATTTGTAATAAAAATAAATGTATCCCTGTAAAATATGATTTATTTCTAAAGTATAAAATTTTTACAACATATTTAAAACTTATAAATATTGTTCTGACTGGAAAAAAAACTTATATTCCAAGAAACTCGAGAAAAATACTAAAATTATTCCGGTGGCTCATGGAACACACGATAAGCCAAGACTCGGTCATTACAGTATGCTCAAAAGAGAAGCCCACACTACTAGCTATATGATGCATAGAAACTTACATCCTCCATTTGTTTTTCTTCTTGATTACTCATTACTGAAGGGAATCAATAAACCTACAAAAGAAGTGCAAAAATTACATCATTAGATAAAATGCACACACGCACACATACTACACCCATAATAAAAGCAATTTCTCTAATAAGCAGAGCTCTAAAGGTCCAACCTGAAGACAGTTATCATGGCAACATGAGTAATGAAAGATACGAGTGAAAAGTTAGCACAATGCAGACAAATATGTATTCAGTATAAGTAGCATGTAAACATAGTACTTTAGATATACTTTCTACCATCATTTGATTAAGAGAGCATAAATTCCCCCATGAAAAATACCCAAACCATAATCTTTTAATTCCACACCAAACCACACAGAGGAACTCCTTTAAGATTATATATAAATGTAGTGACCTTGCTGTATTTACTGGTAGATTATAGACTATAGATAAACTTATCATTAACCTTACCAACACTTGGTCACCATATCTTACTCTCTCACATAAGTGATTAATGACCAAACATGACTTCAACAGGTTTGTTATTCAAATTTTTCTAATAAAAAACCTGCATGCATATGGAAAATGGAATGAACATTAAATTAATACTGTATTCACATAAAGCATTTCATATAAATTTCTTCCATACAAAAAAATTGAACCTGCTCTTAAATATACCGTATGTCTGAGAGTCAATTATGCTTTTTAATGTTTTCTTCTTCACTCTTATAAGTCCTTTACTGCTACTGGCTCAGAGTCAGGAGCAACAGACATTTGCCCTTCCCAATCTGTCCTAATGGTTGTTCTGCCACAATGCTCCTGTTCCACGACAGAGCTTCAAGTAATGTCTGGTTTATTCTTGTCACTTCCAACAGCCAGAAATCACACATGACCAACAAGATATTTACACCAATACTGTATTTTGATTTTCTTTAAATGCAACATTGAATAAACTCTGAATTAAAGTGTTCATCTAAAACTTTCTGAAGAAATTCATTGGACTTACCAAATCATAACTACAAAATGTACATATAATTCCAATAGCTGCAGTAATTCTATATACAGGAATATATGGTCTTGTCATGGACTCACTCGCTACCAAGAGAAAAATATATGTTTACACGGCTGCAGCCACGAGTTATTTGCAGAGTATATAACGTACCGTGTATGTTTTATCACCAGTATGTATAAAATGCTGAGTAAATCCCTTCTGAAATTCCTACACGTCTCACTGGTATGTACAGTAAGTTCTTCCTTCTTTACATAATTTCATAAACTATTAGAGTAAACTCATAAGTACAGTACAGTAACACATGAACTTCCAGGGTAAACTGTACTATATTTTATTCCACAATAATCTCAGACTCTGCCCATTAAGATAGAGAAGTTCCTAATCATATATGAGCTCGAGGGGTCATGAGTGTGAGGTCACATATTCACACACATGACATATACCTTCCACAAAGGAGATTGGTTATGATGACAAGTCCTCTCCATCAATTTAATGTTTATTTAGCATATACTGTTTACCCAAGACCATGCCCACTCCATGATAGGTATAGGCCTGTGAGACCAACTACAATGTACTGTATGCATTTCCTAAAATACTTCTGGTGAATAGCTGGCATCACTTGAGTAACAATATACTGCTGCTAAAAATATCCCATCAACACTGTGCCTCACCAGCAGGAAGCCTGCTGTAAACACAACCTCATATACTTTATATCCTCATGAATCAAATTAAATATGTGGTGGTAAATTTCCTGTGATTTTAGTCACAAAATCCAAACAATGAAAGAAAATAAAAAACTAATTATCGGTATGCTAAATATATTACAGTACACAAAAGGAAAATATGTAACTGTAAAACCCACCACAATAATAAATATAAAAAAAAGGCTCCAGTAAAAATAGCTGCACTCTGACGACACACGCCCTTCACCCAGTCAACTCTGTTCAACACTAAACTCTCCCAGGGAAACCCCTCAAGCTCTCGGGTAAGAGTTGCCACTTACTATTTAAAGCTTGTGGGAAAAAATCCACATATGCAATAAATGTACCATGAACAACCAATAAATGAACACACTAGTTAATTCTAATATATATATATATATATATATATATATATATATATATATACTGTCTGGTACGTAAAATATGTCACATACTGTACACAAGACAATGCACACACACAATAACAGTCCTCAAAAAGAGCAAGCTTACCACTCTCTTATGTCCCCAGCTGCATAATAATGCTACAGGAACATGGGTAGAATTCAGTAGCAGTGATTATCAACACCTTGCCCCAACAAGCTGATGCATGGATTTTATTTCCATTGGACTTTCTTAATTCTGCCTAGTGTTTGTCCTTTACAGTCTTTATTAAGTACTGTACAGTACTGGCCACTGTAGACATTAATGCAGGACAGTGGCCACTCTTTGTTCATTATGAACCAGTGAAGATTTAAGGAAATTATACGAGTGCCAGCAAACATTTACAGTACTTACTGAGAGAGAAATTAAACTCAATACAGTACAAGGATACAGTAACTCAAATGTCTAGTCCTTCGTTTCTTCTAATACTGTACTACATGTATGTACTATTATATTAAACTTAATAATCCTAAAAGTTATCAAAGAAAACAGGCCATAATGAAGGACTCTGAAACAGTAAAAGGGTATATGGAATGCCTCAGCTCACTCCCTTGGTTGCAGGTCACATAGCCTCGGTCCTAATACATGTAGTAGCATTAGCCTCACCTCGCTTAGCATACAAAAGAAGGACGAACTGCCCATTAAAACTGGCCAGAAAATAAAGGGTTGGGTAGATGCTGTGCACAATATACAATATACAGGGTGGAGGTAAAATGTAAAAGTAACAAGGAGATTAGAGGTACTGTACTGTGCACAAGACATGGGGGGGATACTATACACAAGACTGTGAATAGAGGTAAATACAGTGCACAAGACACACAAAGGGGAAGCTGCACAACACAATGGATGGAGGTACAGGATACAGGATGGAGGTACAGGATACAGGATGGAGGTACAGGATACAGGATGGAGGTACCCAATTACAGTACTCCTTTTTATCATTTTGTCCCAAACACAAAAAAGACATTATAATTTAATTTAATAAAAACCATTTAACTTCACAGATGCCACCACCTTTGCAAACTTATGTATACTTAAGTGAATGAAAAAATCTGCTAGAGGATGCTGTTATATAAGGCGTCATATAGTACTACAGTATTCTGAAGTGTAATGAGAGGTAAAACTTTAGAGTTAACAAATGTGGCTTAGTTTGTTTATCACTATGCATTCTGGGATAAAGCTGGGGTCGTTTTTCTGAAGGTACGTGTCATTTTGTACTGGTGATGTTAGAGGTGGTTTCAAAGTGTCCTGTGATAGATTGCAACAAAATTGATGACATGTAAAACTCAATGGGGGATTACAATACCCTTTTGAAGTTTATCGCACTCTCAATTTACTGTATAGAAGTCACGTGTTCCTTGCCACTAGTGTGTGAGGTCAGATCTGCTTCAGCATAAATTTACCAGATTACCATCAGCACTGGGAGGTGAACCACAACTGTGTAAATAATGTGTAGGTGTCAAAGTGCTCATCAAATCTCTCTGCCATGCACATGTTATCGTCATCATCAACGTATCGGAAATACTGAATTTATGATATTTTATCACACACAAATCCTATATGTGTGTGCAGTATAAATGAGACATTATATATATATGGTTAGTTATTCAAATTTTGTACTGATGATCTTATCAAAAGGAATCCCATTAGCATTACCAGTTCTTAACAAAATTACTATGTGCTATGAAAATCCCTGAGCCTGTAACTTGACAACATAGCCCGTATGAACACAATAACAGGCGATCCTTCAGGAGTATCACTTGTATCATCTGGCTCCCTTAAAAGTTAACAAGGATGGGACAAACTTCCTCTCTCTCTATTTCTTACATTATACCCCAACAAAATATGTTATCAATTGAAAACTTAGTTAATTGCAAAATTCCATTCAATATTCCCTATATTAATTCATAATTCTTTTTTTCCTTGAGGTACAGTAAGTATACAGTAATATTACCAATGCTTTTCTCAAGTTCAATAAATACATAATACAGTACTGTACAGTATTATTAAAACACAATACTGTATATCAAGGCTTCTGATTTTTTGCATGAAACAAATTTTTCCATGAGAAACAAAACACATTCTTGGTGGGGTACTTTGAAGTACTGTACTGTAGTATGCACTGTACTACAGTATAGGAGGTCCCCGACTTACGAACGCCCGCCCTCCTATATGAACGGAGTTAAACTTTAAATTTATAGTATTTTATTTACCTGAGGACTTATTTTTTACTTTCAATTAATGTATATTGCCATTCTGTTTCTTCTTTTGTCTTAATTAAGTGATTTTAGATGTATATAAGGACTTAGGCTATGATATACAGGGATTTTAAACATTGTTCTGTAAGTACGGTATGTACATAGCAAGTGTTCTGACTTATGAACGTCCTCAGGAACGGAACCTGTTTGTAACCCAGGGACCCCCTGTACTTGACACTAATTCTTCACACAGTTACACTTTAAATCAATAAAAAAATATCACACACAACCATACATGAAATGCATTATGGATACATGAAACACTGTACAATCTAATATACGTACATGAAAGACAATATCAAATATATACACTCGTGCAGGTTCATCCTCTCAGATGTTCATCAACTGACCACCACCACCACCACCATCTACACCCATTTTTGCCACTATGACATTAAAACAATAAACATGAAATAAATATACAGTATGAATGAATAAAAGAATTTACATTTAAACCATTTCCTTACATTACTGGGCAGGAGGAGGCAATAATCAAATCTCTTGTATAACATAGCTTTAATTCTGGAATGTGCCATGAACTGGTTAAATACAGCACCTAGCATGATAAATTTGGCTAATACTGTATACTTCTTATATACAGGAAAGTAAAAATTTCCCTTTAGTGTTGTTACCATTGAAAGTCCAAACACCAATAAGCAATGTAGTCTCTGTATTCAAAGCATTTACAGAAGAGCTGAATGTGTTGATCTAGATTACAAGTATTAATGTCAACACTATTTTACTTACACTTCATTCTTGCAAGCCCTTTCCTGTTGCAACAGAGGATGGCCAGAATCAAAAGAAACAGAGACCCTCCCCTTATTTGCTGTCAATCATTCTTTCTCACTAACATATCAAATGTAACATAAGCAAGTTAAGGCCTTACCAGCAAGATAGCATAAGAAATTTTAAGAAAATAGAGCATTAGTGGTAAGAGAACAAGATATGATTAGGATACAAAATATTGTAACTTCTCTCACTTTGAATCCGAGTGAGTAAACTGGCCACAAAGAAAGACTTCTACTTTTTCTAAGCTAGTGTTTCATTAGTGACTAGCACCAATAATTACACAGTACTACAGTATACTACCACTAGGACTAGATAGACTATAATTGTCAAGCTAATTCCCCTGAGGATTACCTAAGCATTGGATATAGCTAATTAAGCAAGACAGTCACAGATAAATACTGTGCTGTAGTCCCCCCAAAAAGTATCATTAGCCTTGGGGGTCAATGTGATTCGAGGCTTTCTGATCAATGTTACTCGACCTGTTTCTGAACGGTTGGTAGTTCTACATCTGTGACCTTTGAGCGTGAATGAGTACAGGTATATACATTTTTGAATGATAAATACATTAATATAGCTTAAGTATCTAGCATGCCAGCAGGCATACCAACTTATGATGATGCACTGGGGATCATATCAAAGCATTTTGTCTAGTGTTTCAAATTGTAGACAGAAAATCAAACAATAGTTTTTTGGGGACTGTACATTACACCCTCCCCCAATATCAACTCCAGAAAAATCAAAACTTTATGCCTATATTACACAATCTGCTCAGTTATAAAGAAAATATAATAAGTAAAATAAAGTTGTCTGGAAAAGTATTGATGATACATTTCCTCCACTTTCAATATGACTGGAGGAATACAAGAAACCTCCAGGTGCTGTTATTGCACCCAAAATCTAGGACTAACCCAGATTATACATCAGACTTATGCTCTGTTTATCAGATTTAGTCCTTGGCCCAACCACAAAGCTGTGAAGGGATAATTTCCCCCCAAAACATGCTTAAGTCAAAGGTGAGGACAACTTGCCTTCACATGGTTTGCTAGCATGCCTCAGGTCCCCCAAACTCTGCAGAACACACACCTGTGGCATGTGCTGCCCATTATGCACCACAACTCTGGCCTTACTAATTCTCATCTCAAACTTGCAAAGTTGCATGCATAAATTCCTGAACTTTTAATTCAGTCAAAGGTGCAAGGCTGATAGAAGAAAAAGTTTCTCTTCCCTATGCAAGAGAACTCACTAATCATCTGGAAAGCTAAATACTGTAACCAGAAATTTAGTGACACTGTTCTATAACATCACTGAAAAAGCTGCTATGACATCAAACAAAAAATGCCAGCGCCAAACATTCCTAATACTGTAGTCCTGCAACATCAGATCTTATCAACAAGACAAGTGCAAGTCATCACCAATTTATGTATGTTATAATGTTAATACACTGCTAATAGATGGAAGTAAAAGAGTTCCTCACAAGGAGGCAAAAATGTAGCAATTAAAAATCAGTGAATCCAACAAGTTGTAATTTTTCGACTGTATGGAAGTAAACAATGTATACTAACAGTATGCTGTTCAGTAATAGACACAAGAATAACAAGTCTTTAAACAATTATTAATAACTACAAAATACACAGTTCAGCTTGAAAAGAAGATGGTAATTTAGGTGTTGTCTTCTAGAAAATGATAAGGCTGATGTTGTCAAATACCATGCACACCTGCTTGAAATACACAGAGCACAGGTAACTACTACTGAAGAGATACTAATGAAAATTCAGTCTTTAAAACAAAAAACAGTACTGTAGTATTCACTTACTCCTATGTTGAGAGTAGCAGCATGGCCATTCTGCATTTTCTCATAAACAATATAGGGATTGCCTCGCTGAAATCTTGCTGATATTTTCATAGACATGGCTCTCTGGTAAAACTGTCCACTGTTATGTGTAGCCTACTTGTGCTTAACTTTAAATCTTCATACTGACATCTGAAGATTTAAAAATCTTTTTCTGCTGATAAAACTTTCACTGTGACCTCTAGTATTATTTCTGTTAAAATCAGGGAGACTGAATTATTAGGTGATAAACACTGTTTTTCAAGGCAAATAAATCTTCCATTAAGCACACGACACTACTACACTCTACTGTACATGTACAGTACAGTTCTTTGATATTACTCACAGGTATCTACAAAAATATTTATGTAATAAACATTTCAATTTCAAACATTACAATGATAGTATAAAATGTAGTAATACAGTACAGTATACTGTACAATACAGTTCAATACAGTACTGCACTGTACTATACTGTACAGTACTACTGTAATTCCAATTTCTTTTGATAGTTTCCATTTTTTTTTCTGGTTTAGGTGAAAATATACTTTGCTTTCCACGATACAGTATAAAAATGCAATTCAAAGACCCATTAAAACAGTGATGCATTACCCATACAGTACATACATTCTGGCGATTGCTGTAATGGAAAATTTGGCAATTTCCAACAAAGAGCTAACTATGATAAAAACCAAAGTTCTTGACAAAGGAATGATCCAAGGGGCAACTTATGTACCAGGTGACACTAACACACACTGTGAAACACTAAAAGCACAGCTGATCTCATTTTACACAATCAAACCTTGATTATAATAATAGTACTTTGACCTAACCTCAATCAATGGGGAATATCTTATCAACCATATCTATAAATGTTATCTTCAGAATGTAAACAGGTGAATCAAAATTAAACAATAACAAATAATTCATCACCAATCTGCTACTTCTAGAGCTAGACTGGATCATCAAAGCCATATATACACATCACTCATGTTAACCTTACATATGCATGTGTATGATACAACATTTACAAGTACTGTATAAGGACACAACATGTTCCTCTCATATGGTTCCAGTTACCTCATCATATAGTTTTAATGTACAAGGCCAGAAAGAAATCTAGAAGGCCGAGTGTCTGGTGTGTATAACAGACACCGTTTTTTTTCTCCCCTTTCACAACAAGACCAAAAATCTGGTTTACCCATCACTCCACACAAGCTGGATCAACAGTAAGCCCTTCCATATAATTCACTAATATGTTATGCTCACTCACACAGACTGATGCTCCCTGGATATCCACCCCTATCATTTCTAGTGCAACCATCCATCCATCTTTTTTTAACCACTTATCAGCTTGGTCTTGGACTTTCCCCATCACTCCTACCATCTACTTCTGATATGGTGTACGTATATGCAAAAATGTAATGATTCACGTTTTATAAGACCTGGAAAATGATGACAATCAATACATTGTAAACATATACCTGTAATAACAGGCCTAACAGGTGTAATATTAATATGGAAAAACAGACAACTCATCTTCAAATGTAGATGGCAATATAGCATCTGGAAGCTTGAAAATGAAAGGTTAGATAATACTACACTGTACATACAGTATCAATCCTTTCACACTCATTTTGTAACAAACTAAATACAGTATGATGGGTTAGGGCAACACCCCGATGTTATCCATCAAAAAACAAAATTTTTGTTTATGAAGATATGGTTCAAGTACAGAATAAATGATAGATATGGAACATACTGGGAGACATGTACAGTAACAGCCTGAGGGATTATGACATTACTGAAGGACACTGTTCCCTAAGAACCAGCAACTTGACAAAAAATTTCTATGGGGGAAAAAAAAAATCTTACCTCAAGAATATCTAAGCAGAATTCCAACTTCCGATGGGGATGCCATATTGACTTGTTTACGTAACAGTATATAATTTGTTGTAGATAAGACACGCAAACCAAAACTACCAATCCTAGGATGGGAAGTACAGTATATTATTTGAAATTAGGTTTAATATGTTAATTTATAAAAGGTGGTAATAGTTTAGAACACCAACTCGTGAGAAGGTACAACTTAAGGAAAGTTTTCGGTGCTATTTTACTTTCGGTCATCCGGGAATCTTAGGGGGTGGGGGCCGACACCCACTCCCCCAGTTAGATTCGATATATTGTAGTTCCTGGGTTCTGCTGCTAGGTTAGGTTAGGTTTGGTTAAATTAGTTTAGTTTAGATATCTAAATATAGGGATGACCAAAACCAAATTTTCTAGAGAAGAAAACTCTAGATTATTTAAAAAAAAAAAATCATAATAACTTTGGGGAGGTAATTGTTTTTGTCCTGAACATGATCTATGTCAATGCACTAGAGACGCCTTGTTTACTTGTACATTACCGTACCCAAGGGGTCCCCAACTTACGAACGTCCGCCAGCACGAACGGGGTTAAAATTGAAATTTACAGTATTTTATTTACATGACTAATTTTTTACTTTCATTTGCTGCATTTTGTCATTCTATTTCTTCATTTGTATTAAATTAAGTGATTTTAGATGTATATAAGGACTTAGGCTATGATATATAGTGGGATTTTAAACATTGTTCTGTAAGTACGGTATATACATAGCCCTCAGGAACGGAACCCAATCGTAACCCGGGGACTCTCTACTGTATTTGATTAGTCATGTATAAAATGAACCAACTAAACTTACTTATTAATGGAAGCATATGATTTTAGGTACCCATATGGCACCTTATCCACCAAGATACAAGAAAACTATTAAATAAACTCATCATATTTTATACAAACATCAAAATACAACTTACAATCACTAGGGTTAATCACACAGGTTTAATGCTGTCTCCCTGACCAAAACCTATAAGCTAACAGGAACCAACACTTTATATCAATATTCCTTCTGGTTGACCTAGCTTATTGCCATACATATGTACATCCAGAAAACATGACATTTGAGTTTAATTAAAGCAATACACATCTCTCCAGTCACTAATCAAAACCAGCTTTACTATATAACCGTAAAAATACTAGGAAGGGGAAAGTACTTTTACCACCAATTATCCAGTCACTTGCACCTTCCTTACCTTTTTCATGTGCTGGTGTTCTTGTACAACCTCGCTGGCATCACGAACCTTTAAATGACTAGAGTGACATCTGAGAATGTTATAATAGCAACTAGACACCAATAGCAGTAAATTTCATAGTGGTGATGGTCGTGTCCAACTAGCAATGTACGGTGACCATGTTACAATAAAAACTAAGAACCGGATAACTAAACTATATTAGTCATCTACTGAACTGAAATCAACTACATTAACCTTATCAAGTCTAATAACTCTAGAATTCTCTTGGTTTTGGTTAATTCATTTGCATTGGAATAAAATATAAATGTTTTAGCTATCTTTCCATGGTACTATTTTAACATTAAACCTCTTGTGAAATGTACACGCAACAGATTATCATTTGTTTTACTTACATGCTTAATATTATATCACTATTGGGAACTACCAAGTGAAATGTGTTATCATCAAATTAAATAATACTTATACATTAATTATTGATAAAGAAATATTAAATAAAAATTAATTCCCCCCGACAAATGTACGTGTAGGTCCAACAAAGCATGACCACGTTGATTAGAAGAATGTGTACCTAAATACAAATACCGGTTAGTTTCCCTTCTTTCATATAATTGTAAGTATTATTTAGATTTTCTTATGCCTTAGACTATGATGTATTTCTATTTCGTTCATAAATGTAGGCATATGAGAACTGGCCAAATATTTTCATCACGTCATGATTTCGTAATGGGTTATAATATCACACAAGGAAACTTTGGTTATTGCGGTTTCCCGAGTGAGGTCTTTTTTTTTGTAGTTTGGAAATCCTCTGTACTGTGGAGATACCAGAAAAATAGACATTCTGGCTATGAGGTAATACGCATATTATTATTTCTTTGAAACCAGGCAGCAATAAAGACCAAATGAGGGAACTGTTGGACACTAGTAACTCGAGTTCATTTCACTTACTCATAAACTATACAAATTGAATCGCCAATGATATCGTTTCACACCAATCGGCAAACTTGCAACTTAACTTTAGAAACTCTCCAAAATGTGTACTTAATTCAATATCACGACTTTACTTATGCCAAGGGTAATCAAATCCTGCTCACCAATAAAGTGTCGCTATAATGGTCAATACGCTGTTATTGGGGGTACTGCTTCAGTCAACCCAGCAGGCGCATGTTAAGATCCTTTATGACCAGATCAACGGGTATTGATATGAGGAATGAAAAAATAATACGTCTGTAATGAGATGTTACAACACTCGATTAGATACATTTACGAGTAGAAACATCCAATCTTGGCCGAAATACAAGAGCTCAAATTTGAAGCCCATATGATGAAAATGACCTTCGAAACTGACAGACAAACAGACAGTCATACAGATAGATTACACTAATGAATAGATATATACCAAACAGAAATCACGCCACGGGTAATGCAGACGTCATACCGAGTTATCATGGTGTTACGTAAAGCGGTTACAATACCACTTGACCATTGAGGGTGACTATCTTCAGATAATTGATCACTAATCAACCGTAAACATTTATGTGTGAGTGTAGGGTACAGCTGAGACAAAACGTGTAACGTCACCGTATAATTTGATTAACGGCGACAGTACGGAGAAGACGCTGAATGGCAACAATCGCCTTATGCGATTAACTACGTGGCCCTCTCCAGCTACGTACCGTATATAGGCTACGTGTGACATGAATGATGTGTGTTGTAAACCTCTGAAACATAGCAGGTCTAGAAGTGATCATGGTATATATGCTATGCAGTACATGCTAGTATTAACATTGGCACGGTTTCCGTTCTCCAGTATTAATGCTGACGTTTACAGAGATGACGGTGATTGGATACAAATGGGACTGATAGCTTGAATAATAATTATACTTCCACAAACTATCACATACCCAATACTACAACAAACCACTACCCACTACTACCGTACCTATAAATGGACGAAGCTAGCAAGTTGGCAGCCTCATGATACGAACCAATTAAATAATTACCCATCGTCGACGTGAGCAATTAATTGGATATTGAATTAACCAGGTGTCACTGAGCGGATCAGATACTTAAATATCTCCATACCAATACTTGCTCTACACAGGCTGCACTTAAGTAACTCTTAGATTCGTAGCTTTTACCCACAAGGTATTTTATTATTATTAATAGTAGTATCATTATTATTGTCATTTTCATACATGTTAATTAGAAAGCTTCTACGTATGGACATTTTTGTAGATTTTAAATGATTGACAGAGTAACTTCACACTCAACCAGACATACAATAATAGTGTTTGAACATGGAGTAGGACAACACCTGCACCTGGTGAGACTAAGGCAAACTTAGACTAAAAAATACCTGTAAGAAGTAAGGTTAGGCAGCAGTTAATCTGTACACGTGCAGTTAATGATACTTGGTGATCTACAGCTAATGACACAAGTGTTAATCACAGGATGAGAGCGAAAGCGTCGGTCCTGTGTAGTGTAGGGTGGAATCAAAGGCATTTCGTCTTATTAACTTTCCTCCTTTAGTCGACAATCTCTCTTCCCTTTCTCTTCGCGGCAATGTTGCTTCACTCTCTCTCTTTTACAGGTACTTTAACGGGCAATGTTCGGTGGATTTGGCATCCTGTGTACAGCCGGCAAGGCCGTGTGGTCGTAACGCACGTCTTGCCCGCGGTGCCCACCGTTTCTCTGTGGATGTCGGTCACACGAGAATAACCTGTTATAAGAAGGATGTACTATAACAGTGTTATAGTACATCCTTCTTTCCTCACACAGCCAAACTGTGGAATGCTCTACCTTCTTCTGTATTTCCATGCTCTTACAATGTCTCACTTTAAAAAGCTGATTTTCCGGCATCTTCGTGGTGTAGATTGTTACGATTTGGGGATTTAGAATATAGTTAAAAGTCTACCCAGATCCCAACAGGCAACAACAATAAAAAAAAGACAATCGGACTATAAAAGGGTAGACAGAGGATGCGAGTTTGTGTTGTGTATAATAAAGTACCATAAATTCCTTAACAAAATATTCAGCTTTCTATAATTTACCCTTAACCATACTTAACCTAAACATACGCAACATTGGCTTAACAGTATATACATATTTATACAGCATACAACAAACAGAAGCAAGTGGAGGGGGGAGGCAATATAAGATTACAAAATACTCAAGTGCAGTGCTGAGATGGCTGACGAGTAAGGCTGAGTATTGAAGAAGATGGTAGGTAGTCACTGTGCCGTAGGTTTCCAGGATAGGTGATCCTAGTGTGGTCACTTCCCAGAGTAAACTGAACACTCCTCGATCTGGAGCTGATGAGGAAAACTTCGAGGAGGTGACCAACAACCAGGATATGGAGAAGGGAAACCCCAGAGTGGTAACTAAGACTAGTCATACTCCGGTTTCGTCCCTAGATGGCGTGGTTCGTAGTGCTGGGTAGGTAGATCATGACAATTGATGGCGTGGTTCGTAACAAGATTAATACAGTATAACCTTTTTTTTTTCTATATTTACAATTTCTTTCCGTTCTTTTTTTTTCAAGCCCCCCCCCCTCCGTAGTGGGTCTTTTGACCTGTGCCCGGGTGGGCTAATTCCCGTAAAAAAAAAGTGACGTAACAACCGTCTACCGTCACTAATAAAAAAAAAAAGAATTCACACATTCAAGGTGTGGTAATTTAGAATCACCTGAAGATTAGACACCCTAATTTATTTCCCCGTAGATTAATCACAATAACACTAAGCTACACCAATCTGCCTTAACATAATGTAACCTATCTCAAATCTAATCTAGCCTACCCTAATTTAATCTAACTTATGCTAATGTAATCTACATTAATCTAACGTAACCTTACCTAACTTAACCAAATCTAACCGATAGTGCAATAAATTGGTGTCTAATCTTCAGGCGATTGATTTCTCATATAATTAAAACTATTTTTCAGGTAAAAAAAAATAGAAGTCTTGACTAAAAATAGGAGAAACAGTAGCAGCTTACTTAATAAATTTCTATCAGCACAAAAATCTAAATCTCAACCTGATTAACGTTGATATAACAATGTATATGGATCACCTTCAGAGTTGCCAACTTAGCGACTTTGTAGCTAGATCTAGAGCTTTTTGTTTTTTTCTAGCGACATTTTAGAGCGATTTGCGACTTGTCGCAAATCTAGAGATATCCACAGAAATCTAGCGACTTTCTGGATACTTTTGGACTGTCCATGAAAACTCAGTTTTCCTAATTTCGAGCCATAATATATAGCAACGGGGTTACAGGGACAATAAATAATAAGAAAAGTTTAATACATTTGAACGGGTCGTGGTACAGAAGGAGGGACACGTCTATTTCCTGATCACTTGATGTCAGCCCGTCCATGCATCTAACACCCTAAAATTGTGGTCAGAAGTGGCAAATTACAGAGATGCGACAGGTGAAAACCCTTACCATGATCTGGCTTAAATTGCACTCGCTGCCTTATCTCTTCCGCATTCAAACGCAGATGTAGAGCGCACATTTAGTAATATGAACTTTGTGAAATCAAAATTGCGCAACAAAATGAAACTATCGACATTAAAGGCAATTCTTACAATAAAGTATGGGTTAAAAAGACAGAACACCTGTTGTGCAAGTTATGAACTTCCTAGTGATATTTTAAGAAAGATAGGGACTGTGGAGGCATACAGTTACAAGAGAACCTGAACCAAGCACTTCACATGCTTCCAGCTCTACAGTTGTTCACACTGCCGACGACTACGAAGAGGACTGGGATGCAATTACTATTGAATAATAGGTAAGTGTGCACATTAAACTTTAAACAAAATAATATTTTTATTTTTACATAATGCATTTTATTTATACTCCGTCCATTATAGTCGGCATTATGAAAATATTATTTGCATCAAATTACTGAAGGGGGGGAATAATAGCTAGCGACTTTTCATGGAAGATTTAGCGACATTTAGCTACTTTTAGGTACCAGCCTAGCGACATTTGAAAATCCGAGTTGGCAATCCTGATCACCTTAGGCCAGAGTGTTGTGATGGTACTGAGTGTGAGCAGGTTCAGATATATCCTGAAGCTAGTACCTGTAAAGTATTTGCCAACAGAGACGTAAACGACCGTCCGAGCAGCTAACGAGCCACGAAGAGGATAATAGTAAAAGTAACACTGAAAATACATTGTGAATCCGCCTTTGAACACCGAACGCCACAGCCAGGGCGTCGGAATGTTCACGAACTTAAAACAATAACAATTAACAAACGTTTTAGTTGACAGTCACTCGGTTCTGTGCAGTAGAGGAGACACCTTAATATAAACTAGTCATAAAAAATAAGAAGTGATGATCGTTTGGCCTGGGACGAGCAGAAAGAAGCTACCATCCTTAAGCTCATTGGTGGAAGAAGCCAACAAAGCCCAGAAGACTGTGAGGGGTAAATTTTTTGGAGTGAAAGTTGTGAACTCTTGGAAACAATCTACCAGAGAGTGTTGTAACGGCACCGAGTGTGAGCTGCCTTGACCAACACTGGAGCAGGTTCAGATATATCCTGTAGCTAGTACCTGTAAAGTATTTGCCAACAGTGTGTAACAGAGACGTGACTGATCGCCCAGGCAGCTAACGAGCCTATCAGTGGTGAAGAGGATGACAGAAGAACAGTTGACATCTCATATACTATATATCTTCTTCCTTTAGATAAATGGTAATTCTTGATACATTTTGTGGTAATTATTGAAGATGACCAGTGACCAAATTTTTCATATTAAACAAAAATGCTGCAAAATACCACAATTTTACTGTGTTTTACAGTAGACACTGCTTTCACGTAAAAAATAAATAAATTACAGATCATAGTTAGTTCTTTGTTTAATATGCCGGGGGATCTGGAGGAAGGAGCCTCACAGCTAAGAAGTTAGGTAAGGTTAGGTTCCAGTAGGTTTCTTTTATTAGGTTGTTGAGGTCTTCTAACAATGCTTCTGCTGCTTGTTTATCTTATCAACTAAGGTTAGGTTAGGTTTAATTTAGCAACAAACACTTTTTAACACATTTGTCAAAGGTACGACAGTGTCCACAATAAAACAGTGAAAGTGCGGCATTTTTAAATTCGTTTTCTACAAAAAATTGGCAGTGGGCCAGTTGTCAATAGTTACGGTCTGTTATTTAGTAACATTTTTTATGACCTTTGTTTAATAACTAATATGTGGTAATGATATTACAGTGGGGTATGCTATAACGAACGGATCCTACTACGAATATTACTATAACGAACGGTTTTACCTATAAAATTGAGAATGCTATAACGAACGAAACTCCTCAACGAACATAATTTAAATTTTTTTATTTATTTTTTTTCTAATTTATTGTTTTATTATTACAAGTATTAATGATATTCTTTATTTCAGGGGTTTAGATGCATATTTATGCACTTTTTTACAATTTTTACAATTTTATATTATATTTTTCAGTGTTAAGTGGTTGTATTTGGGGGCCTGGAACGGATTAATCCTATAACAAACGAATGCTATAACGAACAAGGTTCTAGAACCAATTAGATTCATTATAGCATACCCCACTGTATTACAGGAGATACTGTATAAGTTTTGGTATGAAGCACAAATGTTTCTCCGACAGATGAGTAGCACGGACTCCAGCGATGACCATGCTCTAGCTGACACTGTTCCCTTAGGCAGAGGCGTCTTAGGCATGGATCATTCTCTCCAGCGATCACTAGCAACCTACCGCTATGAGAACGCTCTTGTTAAGACGGAACTGTCTGCTGCCTTAGAGAGACATGCTCGGGAAATGGAAGAACTTAGACTTAAATATGAAACTCTGGTGAGTCTTTTGAAATGAAGAACTTTATTATTCAAGATTTGAATTAACACTCATGAACTCATAAAGATTCAGTATGGTAATTGAAATTTTAGGTATTGTATGTTTAAAAAATGCAAGTACTTGTACTGTACAGTAATGTATTTTAAAATGACCTTTTTCTTTACCCTGTACTGTCCAGGGTAATTACTTTTAAGAACTAAATATAGTAAAATTAAAATTGACTGAATGATTCTGAGTTCAATATAATTACAGTATTTAACTTTGCTAAGCATAGGTAAGTGCACCTGGTGTCCTGATTTATATACATATATATATTTTTTTTATGGTTCAGGACCCCACCTGTTGCTTTAAACCTTCATGTGATTTTATAAATTAGGAATTGATTTACTTTTGCCATTATATAAAATCCTCTTTGGATACTGGTTATTAAAAAGAAAGAATGGCATTTGTACACTTTATAATATTGCAATTTTGAAATTTTCTCAGCAAAGAAAAGGAAAAATTATTACCGCAACACATTAAAGCTTTGTTACTCTGCAGATGAAGGGAAATGAAAGGCAACGATTAGCAACTGAGAAAGAGCTTTCTGAAGTTCAAGATACACAAGCAGAGAAACAGTGGAGGTTACAACAGACCAATCTTCAGCTGCAGCAGAAGATCAAGGTAGTACAGTATATTGAACACATGGGTTTTTATTTTCAACCAGTGTTGGATTGATGTACGGGCTAGTTCAGTTTTTGTTTATTGTACAGTACTACTCTGGAACTTTTATCAAATAGTGAAAAGAAATTGAGTCCTGTCGGCAAGAGATATTTCAAATTATTTAAAAAAAAACTTGTGTACAGAATTAAATGTGTACTGAAATACAGAGTATGGTCCTTTTTTTTCCTTTTCTTTTTTGGGTGTACTGTACAGTGTATTGCATCTGTGGATGGTGTCTTCTTTGTAATGATGTACTGTACAATTTATGGCGTGTGATTAGCTTTACAGTAGAGAGTTAGTTGGTGGTGTAGTGTGTGAGTTGGTCTACAATGTATGTTTGTGACTGTTTATTGGTGTACAGTGATTATTCCTCATTCTGCAATGTCTCACGTGAGGCCACTTATACAACTGTGACATCTCTCATATGAGAACTGCCATTTCTTATATTATGTGACAATTTTAGCATTCATAAATTATGTCACATGTCCCAGTAGAAGTCATACTACCCACATCCCGATAAGGCTCTCAGTTGCCGTTGTCACGATGGAAGATGCACGTTCGTCACCCTAATGACATATTACCTGCCAAAAGCTCACTTCCATTCCTCTCCAGAATTTCAAGTAAGCCAAAGATAACAAAGGGAAAGTCTAGTCCATATGACACCTCCCTTGACACCCGCCCTCCTAGTTGGTCGGTTGTTTGAGCTTTAGGTTTATCAATTGCCAGAGTCATTAAGGCCATCAATGCCAAGCTACATCTACCAACCTTAATACTTTCTTCAGGTGGTAAGGATATATTCTCACTGCGTATATGGTCCTTGACTTGCGCCCTCCTATCTAACCCAGGGCTGCCACCCACCCCCCCATCAATACAGGTTGGACTTCGCTAATCCGGGAAGCTTGGGACCAGACTGGTTCCAGATTAGCAAAAATTCCGAACCATCGAAACCAAGGTAAAAAATATGGGGAGATAATGCATAAAATGTACTATTACTGGTACCAATGCAACTTACATCAGCATAAATCCAGTCCAGATTTACTGGACCTCTTTATGACAATGTATTAGTGCTATGGCACAAGTTTACTGTTCTGTGACACAGAAATAAGTAGATTAGCAGAAAAAGCAGAGAAATTGTACCATTGTTCCAGTCCAATTTCTTCAGTATAGACACCTTTTCTAAAATAGTTAATGTCACATGCATATGTTTTGCTGCATTACAATTATTGCCACTGCTTGCTGGTCTCTTAGGAGGCACATTATAAGTATTTAAAGGTAAAACAGAAGCAAGAGCCACTAGAAGTGAGCTATGGCAGACGTAAACAATGTTGGCGGGTGATGGTGGTGCCGCAGCTGACCAAGTAGCAGTCTTGGAAACTAACGACAACCAGATTCAAACACAGTCCCGAACCATCGGGTCCAAACTGTATTTTCCCCACCCTCTTGACTCATTGTGAGAAAGGCCTTCAGCTCGCAGATATGCTAGTAGGAGGGATGGATGATTACTTTTGATTGCGAGTGTACTACATCTCTCATGTTCATCTCATACACCTTTGTATGTTGAGTGCTGATAATTATTTTTCTCTTAAAAATAAGTGCTTTTGATAAATAAAACACCAACTATTATTATTTTCATTATTCTACATGAAAGTAGTGGGGCAAGTTCTTGAAAGAGTTAACTACTGTATGTCATTTTGATTGAAAACAAACAGGTGTTAGAGGAAGATGTGGAAGCTGGTAATAGAACCCAAGACAAACTGATGAAGGAGAAGACCCAAGTTGAGGAGGAGTTACAGCAGCACAAACTTTCACACCAGACTAAACTTCAGGCTATCAAGGTATTTCAGCTGACCTTATCCACTAGTGAGTCAAATTGTAAATGACACAGTAAAGGGTACAGTAGCACCAAAACACATGCTTCTCAAGTTGTTTACCAGCAATGCAAAGCAAACATTAATATGGAGTACAGAGTAAGTTGCTACTGGCATTGTTTGCAAGCCATCACAGATCCCACATGCTTCCTAAGACAGCTTACTCACACAGCTCTATATGTTTCTGATGGTTTGCTCCTTTAATTTTAATAATGCATCTACTATACATGCTTTCAAACATCTCAAGATGTCTCTAATAATGACAGAAGAACACCAGTGTTCACACTGCTGCAACAATTTGAGTACGTAGTAAGTGGTTGGACAAAGGCGAGAATAATATGTCTGAAGATGACATAGGCTTAACTGCTATCTATGATATTCCTAAGTAGAAGGGAACATGACAGAAATTTTATGCTGAATCGCCCAAGAAGACTATCTCTGTTATACCTACTGATAATATGGTAATATTTACTGTTTTCTGCTTTTATGGGTCCTCAAAAGATAATTCTCTTGAAAAACCAGAACTCTTTAAAATTCTGACAACACCATTTCCCTATATGGGCTGGAGAACACAAAGTTACTGTATTACATGAACCTCTTGATCACCACATGGTCTAATAACTCCCTTTAGCACCTATTATTACCATCACTCATGCTTATGGCACCTCAGCCATCATGTATTGAAAAAATTAAGCATTACATTTGTATTGTACTCATCAGGAAGAAGTTTTATATACCTGTATTATAATTTGTTCATCTCTAATACTATGGTATGTAATTTGCAATTGAAGCAAGAAAAAAACCAGCTGAGTGAGACTGTTGATGTGTTACGTGGGGAGCTGGACAAGGAGCGAACCACAGTGAGAGAATTAACTACGACCCTTAACTCTGAGAGGCATCAACAGCAGCTTATTAAGGCGAGTTAAATTTAACAAACAACCTCATTTGGATAATAATTTTTTAATACAGTACATCATTAAAGATACCTACATATAAAACTTGACAATAATATTAGCACACTTTTATTTGGTAGATGAATATTCATCACCACCACCATTTTATTGCTGTTTTCCATGCTTCCATGGATTAGCTGTGATTATCCAATCGCAAGTTTTATGGTTGGATGTCCTTCCTATCACCAACCTGCTTTTACTGATGGAAGCTAGCAAAGCAGGGTTGCTACTCCCTTAGGTAATCATATATTTTGGAATTGGACATTCATGTTAATATAAAGATTTATTTCTTTTTCACTCTTGCAAGCCTTTTTCCACTTCAGTACTGGGAGGCTGGTGTAAAGATCAAATTACGTACTTTGCTTCATATGCTGTCATTAAATCTGCCCGCAAACTATTCATCGCCGAAATATTTTTTATGTTATGTGTTACCCTTTCAGAGTCGCCTTTCAGAAGTAGAACAGCAGTGTCGAGTACAGCTAACAGCAGCTCAAAATGAAGCTGCTCAGCTCCGGCGAGGTAAAGATAAAGAAGCCGCGACAGCCACTCAACGTATTAATGGTAATCAACTAGTTTTAAGTTGTAGTTTAACTGGACAAACTTTTAGTGTTCGTCCTAAATTTAAGGTAACGAGTATTGTTGTCACACCATGCCATCCTTCTCTGTCTATCCACCAGGATGACCATCCCACCATTTCATTACAAAGTTTTGAGAAAATTTTATCAACTTGGAAGCTTGATCTAAGACTTGTTGTCCTAAATACTCTCCCATTTTTAACAACTGAAAGTTTATATAATTTCAGAACTGATGAGCATTGTAGAGGAAGAGAAAGCAGCAGTTATCAGAGTCAAGGAACGAGCAGCAGCCAAAGAGTTAGATTTGGAAAAACGCATTGCTGAAGAGAGACAATCACATCTATCAAGTTCACACCAACTTGCACAGCAAAACTTCCAGATGCAAGATCATATTAAGGTGGATGTAACATCCAGTATACCATTTCTTATAATTTGGGAGGCAAAAAAGGATATGATAAACAGATAGTTACCTGCCTGAGGTCATCAAGCTTTGTTGTGTTACCTGTACTTAGAAATGGAAATGACAAAATTAATAAATTGGATAGGAACAATTTATTACTTAGCCACAAAGTTACAGATGTAAAGTGTTCAGTTGTAATAGTGTAGACAAGGCTTAGCCTTTTGAGGACTGAGCTCCCTGAACTCTTCCACCTTGGGAAACAATAATGTCATGCACGGGGGAGAGTGAGGATTTCAAAACAATATATATTTCTTACAAATAGTGAAGGGAGATAACTCCTGGGTTGATTGATTGATTGGTTTATGGAATTTAGGCTCAAAGCCAAGCACTGGAACCAAGAGACCATTTGCACTGTATGACAATTAGGGGATATCTCTTATATTAAACACACCACATCCTATTAAAGCAAATTTAAAAAATGCTAATTCTTCACCTCATCCGACAAACGAAGAGGACAAACGGATAAAAAAAACTTGGCTCAGTTTCCACCATGGGACCGCTGGGCACAAAAGCCTACACGGCTACATAGAGTATGCCTTAGATTAAAACTATTTTTCCATATTAAAACTTGTAATATAACCAAATTTGTTTTAAAAGTTTAACAACATTAACAATATCTCCCATATCATTTAAAATTTTGTTGATGGATTTATCATTCAAAGAATTGTATCTCCTTTGAAGATTAAAAGACCTACTGTCAACTAGAATATAGTTAGCTGTCAGTTCAGTGTGACAGGAATTGCAGTGAGGGGCTTGTCGCTCAACTCCACTCTGAAATATAGTGATGCGTGAGCATATGACACATATGTTTGACAATAAATTATTCATTACCACATCTAATGTTACTTACAGTCCAGTATTTTGTTTAATCTACCTAACTTCCCATTTCCCAGAAGTAGTTAAGTTCAATAAAGAATGATTCGCAGTGAATGATGATTTCAGGAACCTAATATTGTTATTTACAGGAGTATTTAGGGTTCAGTGTAGTCTTGCTTTGAATGGATGAGGAGAAGTCATTCCACAGCTTCACATAACGGTATTTAAAAGTTGTTTAGGAATGAGAAGAACTCATAGGAGATAGCCCCAGTAAGTCAAGGTGTCCAAAATGATATCTATCATTCATCCAGACACTATCAAGTTGTATTTCAAGGATAGAAAACCAGTTTGATGTCATCACTGGTTGCAGCATCCCATTTTTATTAAGTGTTGTCTATCCTATTATGTTTTTGTGTGCCAACTTTCATGCCTAGTCATGGACAGTGGGGGACTACAGTACTTGCTTACTGATCTACTAATGGATCAGTGACAAAATAATTGGTTCATTACAGTTTGGTCACACAAACTTTTTGCCATTGTATCAATTTACTGTTACAGACTGTAATTTCTTTTAACATTAAAATAACTTTGTCCTCTTTCTAATATCAAATCCCACCATATAATAATATTGTATTTTTATATTATAAACCACAATTCATAGGCTCTTGAGGCTGAAGCAAACAATGCAGAACAAAACAAAGACACCAGAGTGACTGAAATCCAGGCTGAGGTCTGGCAAGCAACAGAGAAATTTCACAGTGTGGAGAGAGAGAAGGTGGTGCTTGAGGCCAGACTGGCTTCCCTGGAGAGTATGGAAGGACTGCTGCGTCGGGAGAAAGAAGAATGTTCAACCCTACGTCTGGAGCTTCACCAGCAGCAGTCTGAGGTACAAGAGCTTAAGACTCTCAGTGGTGAACTTCAGCAACACATTCAACAGCTCAAGGACAAGTAAGGATTTTATTTTACATTTAGGAAACTATAAGTGCTGATCTTCGTACAGTTTAAACAGAGCAAATATATTTTCTCTACCATTTTGAGATGAAGAATTACTGAATCCATCCCTAATAGTGGGGGGCAGGGAGGTGAGATTGATTAGCAAACAATTAATGCATGTTTGCATTGAAGGAGAATTAATCCAATTTCTCATTTTAAGTTAGCGAGATCAGTGACAGTAATTACAGTAATGCATCCACAATATGGTACAGTTATGGTTTCTTTAAATTTCTTAATTAGTCATAAAAAGGTAATAAAGTAATGATATAGAACATTTTGGTAGTTCCAAAATGTAGTACAATACTGAAATTTCCAATAACTAATAATAATCTGCATTGGAAAAAATATTTTGGAAAGTATAGACTAAGAAACTAATTCACCTAAAATCATAACGCTGACTTAATCCTGCTGAAGTCTGCTGTATGTTCTGTAGTTTGTGATGTGCTACTGTACAGGTATCCCTTGTTTAAAGATGGGGATGCATCCTAAAAAAACATAATGCTAAATAGGGATAACAGTAAAGCACGTAGTTAAACGGATTGATTTATTAACGCCAAACTTCTATGTAAGCGATGTAGTTTAGAGTTAAACAATTTAGTGAGCAAAAGGTGAGCCTAATTATAATAAATTTTAAATTGCATACATCAAAAATGAACCAAATTTGTTTTGATAAACAATAAACTTGATGTGTAGCATCTCATAAAATACATTAGTACATACAGGTATTTTATAAACCAAAAATAGCTCCTAAAACCATCCCCTGGCCAACACAGTTCAGCCAGGCAGTCACCCAGCTGACTCGGAGACGTATGTGTGTGTGTACAGTATCTTCATTTTACTTATTTTATAGTTTTATATTATACAGTATTTTATTTATTTCCACAACTTTTTTTTATAATTCCATTACATGTAACAATGGCAAAATGCCATCTCTCAGGCCACCTCATCCCCAGTTTTTTCTTTTACCCAGTGGGTCGAGCTATCACTAAACCAAATTAACTTTTTTAATTAATAGTTATACAAGGTATACCTGTATTCTTTAGTTTTATTTATGTTCAAATCTTATTAAAAAAGAATTGTGTTTACATTGTAATTTTTCAGAACAATACCGTATTTAAACTAGAATATTTTGAGATACTGTATTTGCAACATTTCACCCAATCTGGAATCCTCCCCAATTCATTGAAAGGTTGAGTCTTTATTATTCTGAATTGTGGATATTACTGATCTTGAAAAGATTGGTCATGTACATATACACAACTACTGTGGAATAAGTACCCCTTGACAAGTTGACACAGTTGGGTAGTACAGTATCAGCCAAAAAATAACCTCACTCGTTAAACCATCAATTAGGGTTGTTACCAAACATCAATACTGTAACTCTTTGAAACCCAAAATTAAAAGGTACAGCAATATCTGTACAACTGTGTATGTTTGTGAGTCTATGTGGCTCAACATATAACATCCCAAAGTGAGAGATGTAGAGAATTTGGCCTGTTGCTCTTTACAGTATTGTACGTACAGTATATGGAAACTGCACCGTTAGTCTATATTTATAATGGGAAGACGACTGAACTAAATTATCGTAGTCCTGGGAATTCAAATATGACTGTTGACACTGGACATGTGGAATGCCATGACTCCGTAGTCTCTGAACTTTAATGATGACTTACTTCTGTTACCCATATCCAAGGTTACAATGGGAAGACACTGTAATGTTTTCCTAAAGAGGTGATTAGTCCCAGCCTTGTTTTAAACTCAAGGGACTTCATGGTGGCTATCAATGAGCCGATTTTTTTTTTAATTACCAACCTAGATATTTTGTGAAGTACTTCATAACTATCTTGTTTATAAGATACAAAACTTACTTATTGAAGAGTTATTGGAAAAACATAATTTCTAGGGATAAATTGTATTTACTATAATATACTAATGCTCACTTGTTACCCAAAAGACTGCGTGAAGCGCAAATTCAGCAAGATTTGGTGAAGGAAGAGTCTAGGAAATGCCGAGAACTTGGAGACTGTCGTTTGGCAGACCTACGAGCCTCTCATCAGGCGGAACTAGAACAACTGCGTGCCAGAATCTCAACATTGGAAGCTCTTCTTACTGACAAGAGCAACAAGTACCTAGAGGAGTGTAATCACCTTAAGCAGGTACAACTGTGTCACTGTTGAGAACTGTTACAGTACTGCAGTATCCAATGTTTTAGGCAGTGCTTGTCATTTTCATGGTGTAAATAACTGCAGTTATCAACATGTGTTTAATTTCATTTTAAATTATTTGAGTAAACACCCACAGCCATTTTTGGATCCACATAGGTCAAATTTAAAAAAAAAAATATGTATCAAGATCTATAATTTCTCTCCTGTCCCATCATTTGATCGAGGATAGAAAATATTGATTTTACACTGAATCATTTCCCGTGAGTGTGACAGCAGCCAATCACATATGTATCGGATAATATTTGTTTTCAGCCAATCGTGGATAGAGCAAATTGTTGTAATAATTTGAGTTAGTCTATGCCCATCTGGTTTCACGTGCCATGAAGAGAGAACAAACCCAGCGAGCTCGGATCATCAAATAATTTAAAAGTATGAAATGAAACAAGTTGGTAACTGCATTCGTCTCCTCTAATGTTACATCCTTATTACACTACCACTCACAACACAAACTTTGTCATTGTGCATCACAGCCCATCATGATAAACAGAAATCATCTTCAAATACTGTTGACTTCATTTCCTAGGATCTGCTGCTATCTGATACATTATGTTGCTTCACTTTAGGTTGTCAATCTGCTGTCAATAAGTACCTCTCCTCGCTAACCCGAACCAGCATGGTGGGTGGGGTGAATCTAGGGTGACAAGGAGCTGTGAATGTCTGTTCCCACTACAGCAAGTGTAGCATTCCCAGCAAACAATAAGATTTACATTTGTTGGGTTTGATGGATTGATTTATGGAATTTAGGTTAAAAGGCCAAGCACATTTGTTGGGGGAGAATGCAAATATGCCCTTGGCTGGGATAGAGGTAATATTTTTTAGTGTTGGCTGTGAACGGTAAACCAAATTTCCATGTAAGTTTAAGCACTTTCAACGTCATGAAAAAATGTTTGGGTCTTGAATTGTAACCCTGTTTTTGCTATGGTCTGCTATATCACTGCAGCTGTTGGGATATATTACCAGGACTGTGGCCTTTATTTTCAACATAATAAGCAGCTAAAGAGTTCAATGTAAGCTTTGATACCATTTATACAATTGTTTTGTGCAGAAGATAGAGTAGAACTTTATAGCCATGAACAGTGTACAGGTCCCAGGCTCTGTATGTGTGGGTGGCAGAAACACATGGATACCCTGCAGAGATATTTCACACCATTTGACCTAAATTGAACAGGACAAATTAACAGGAGATTGTTTGAAGCTTTGAGCTTTATTTAAGTTTTAGAATGATCTAAAATTGAAGTGTGTGGTAGTTTCTATTATTTTTGGGGGTGGGGTGGAGAAGAAAACACACATTTCAACAGAACCATGATGGCATATACTGTACATTAGTTTTGGTGTTAAGTGCATTATTTGATCTCTGGTTAAAGATTGTATACATAAACATTTTTTATTTCCCTTTAATTCTAGAAAGTTCAAACTTATGGACGATTAATTAAGAAACTGAGGTATAAGCTGGAAATTGGAGAAGTTCAAGTTGAGCAGCTGGAGGCTCAGCGTAATGCTTTGCAAGATAATGTTCCTGCACATGTTTACAGGCGACTTCAAAGCCAACTGCAAGATGTAACAAGAAAACACAACGAGTTTGCAGCATTTATCCGTGGTTTAAGCGAATTTCAGAGCACTCTACCAGAGGTAAGAAGTTTATCTTGATCATAATACTGTAGGTCTAAAATGAATTTCAGTTAAGTTAAAGCTCAATACAGTACTATAAAGTATATACAGGTAATCTTCGACTTACGACAAGCCGGACATACGACCGCTGTGGTCGTATAAAATATTTTTCAAATTACGTATTTTCTAGTACCGACGTTAGTGATCGCGCTGTGTACTGACAAAATTTTCGTTTGTAATTCCCTTTAAAATGGCTGGCAAGCATAAAAGTGAGAGTTCTCTTGGTGCTGAGAATAAAAAGAGACACCCATTTGAGAATTTTTGTATTATTTTCGACTTACGACCTGGTCGTCGGGACGGAACCCCGTCGTAAGTCGAGGAGAGACTGTATATGTAAACTATTGGAAGTTAACATAAGTGGTAGCAGATAAATGAACTGTTAGTTCTGATCTAATATTTTTGGTCGTATTAGGGATGGGGAATACTAACAGAAATATTAATAAGCAAAGTTGGGAGTAGGATAGATTGATTGATTGTGGAAATTACATACCTGGCAACTCAACAGCTTAGGTCATGTCGCTGAATTAAAATAAAAGCTTAGAAGACTAATATCAATTACTGCAAGGCAAAAACGTAAATAATAAATAGTGTAGAACTTTCGTACAAACAATTTAAACATTAATAGACGACTCAAATCTTGTGTAGAAGGCCGGATTCCTCCATGAAGGAGAGGACGTCCCCTCCCACACTACCCACTTCTCCCAACACCAAAGTGCTTGAGGGTAAGAGGGCCAGAGACTGGGATGGATGAATGAAAATGAAAACTGGGTCCCCAGAGATACAAAACCTTAGAGCATTTGTATAAACAGCCCGAGAACATTTTGAGTGGAGGACTGTGGACACCATCCCTCAGATAGGAGGACGGTACTCTAATTGATTGAACACATGCAGTGTTGATAGATGGATGGACTGTCAGAAATTATCCGACACTGCAGTATTGACAGATAAATAAACTTTCAGATGCAGTATAAGTTCTTATTTCAGTGTTCAAG
>NW_024733231.1:3617202-3626997 GCF_018991925.1 Homarus americanus
TAATAGTGGACTGTACGAAGCTACAATATATTCTTCACTTGTCGTCCCTCACCCTCTCCCCACCCCCCCCCTCAGGAGAAATTTTCCTCTGCGTTGTAGACATGAATATGGAGGCTGGTCTGAATGGCCGCCACGGTGACTTGACAATATGGTGATTGATCTCCGTTTAATTCCTCCATGACAGATCCAAAGGCCAACGTATCCGAGGAGCGACCACCACCACAGTCCACAAAACCATCCTGCCTTGATGGATATTTTTTTTAGCTTTTCTAACTAATAAACACAATAATCCAATAGTTTATTTTATGGGTCATCATATAGGAATTTATTTTAATTTATCTTAAGTTAGGAATGTTTAGGAAGTTTAGAGGATTTTTTAGGTATTTTCTCCCAACTCGGCATCAAAAAGCAGAGGCAAATTAAGCTATGTTACCCAGTCTGGTGAGGAATCGTAAGGAGATTTATTTCTTTAAGATTTTTGGGATTTAGCCGATTTATTGTTTTAATTTATTTTTGTTTTTTTTAATGGAGGTAAATCAGTTTATTTTATATATATATATATTTTTAGATTACATTTTATTGTGGCTTAAAGAATAAAATTAAAACCTCTTAAAACGATCTGTAGCAGTGTGAGAAGTAACCTTCCCCACTTTAAGCCCCTATCACAGGGCTATTTCATGATCATAGAAACTTGCATTTCACCCTGACCAGCCATTCCTTTGATTCCATTGCCTACCCCCCCTTCCCCCCCTCCCTCCTTCCCCTCCCTCCTCCCTCCCCCCTTCCCCTCCCCCCCCCCCCTTATTCCACATGCTCTAAGCTCTCTTTAAAGGGCCACTGAGACAACAAAATTACCCTCGGTGTGTTGGCCAACCTCTTCATTTATCAGAACTTCTAACCACCCTTTGGCCTCCTGGTAAAGTATGAACTGCCAACCAAGTGTAAAAATATTAACAGTATGTTCCTCACATACACAAGCCTCTAGTTTGTATCTCTCTCAGAACAAACCAAGTTCTTGCTTCTATAGTCTTCTTAACACAAAGTTTAACAGAGTTAGTTCAGTTATTGTGAGGTGGTTGTGATTAATTCATTCATTGTTGTTTAAGAATAGTGTAGATAATGTAGCCTGCATAATGTATGTATGTATGTATGTATGGTAGGGAGAGAGGATGTAAGTGTCAATCTAATCTGAAAATTCAACAATGTGTCTTTCCGGCCGATGTGACATAGAGAATTTAGAGTCATTCATCGAAAACAAACCGGAGCAGCGGCCTTGTCTTCCCCTCAAAACACCCAGTACCAGCCTCAACAAAGGTCTTAACAGAAACAGCGACTCATTCTCTAACATACAGACAGTACAATAGATGAAGGAAATAAAATTGAAACAGAAATGACAGAAATTTGAAAACGACAGAAATAGCGAAAATAGATTATCATAAAAACAATACTGTAAGATATTACAAATAATCTCATTTATTAGATTATATTGAAATTAAGACAAAATGTTTAATATCAAAATATTTCCCATGCACCAATTGGTATTGGAATTTTTATAGTTATATATTTTATTAAGTTACCCCTAGACAAGTCGCTAATGGAAGACAGTGATTCTACATAATTGAAGCTATAATATAAAACGACGCAGATAGCCTACATAAAGCTTTAAACATGCGTAGTTTTTTTTTTTACTAGCTGTTGGAGCTTTTCCCAGTTGTCATCTCAGAGTCACAGTAGTTCTCCAACAAACTATTTATCTTACAGAATATTTCATAGAAAATAACTTAGTCCAGCCATTAATTAAGTTTTCTATATCAATTTCAGTAATTTTGTAATTCAATGAACTTCCTTCATTTAACGGACTTATGGAGGAAAGTACTACGTTATATCGAGGTCCGTAAGATATAAAACACCCCATTTAACGAACTGTATATAGAGATAGAAGTCACTATATAGAGGTTTCACTGAGTCCAATTCATAATAAGCTTTACAAGGTCATAAAAAGATGACAGTGGGTTTAATGACACAGACGGAGGTGTGTAAGTCGTATCAGCAGAGAAGGGTGAGGGAGAGGGTGTATCGGAGGAGTGTGTAGGGTAGGGAGGGACAATGGAGGGAAGTGATGGATGACAGCGTGATGGGGGTGTATGCGGGCCTATTATCGTGTAGATTTGACTCAAGTTCATATTCAGTGGCGTGACTCATAGTATAATTATAGTAGAAGATGCTTATTCCACCAGAAACACACTTCAAAAAAATACTCCATCATTGTGGAAACAAAATTTAACGAGATTGTTCATTCTATATACGTGTCCTTGACTTATTAACAAACATCTATATACGTTTTGTCCTTTTAAACAATAACATCCAAGAACTATGTCATTAGCTTCGTTATACAATCACCTGAAATACTTAAAATTACACGAACTTCACTTAAAATCACCTGAACGTTTTTTGGGTCGAGTAAATTCATCTTTCAATGGTTCCCTCAAAGAGTTTCCCCATTTCAAGTCACACTCCAGGGTCCCAGATAAAGAGTTACACCTGGGATGAACACTAAAAGGCACTCTACTTCTTACGGGTCCTCCTAAGTCCTGCTGAAGATCCTTATCGAAATTCTCCTCAAAGGATCCGTTTCAGGTATAAGGTGATACTTGAAGGTCCTCCTCAGGCGCTCTCTTTAATTTCTTCAAGTGACACTTGAGGCCCTCCTTATCATTGCTTTTAGTATTTCGTTTAGGTGCACAGCGGAAGGTCCCCAAGAGGTGATCCTAAGTGTTGGTGCTTCAGGTCGTCCTCTACAGGTGTTCCAGGTGTGGTACTTGAGATGTCTCGTACAGGTGTCTCAGGGTGTCATGAGTCCCTTGAAGCAGCACAGTGAGGCCACCACATACAGGTCGCGGGTCACACTGACCACCCCAACCCTTTCTCCCAGCCCCTTAACCCCCCCCACCCCCCTCACGCCACTACCCCCCACACCTCCCACCACCTCACCACCTCACCCCCCCTCCTCCCCTCACTACCCACCACTACCTCCCTCCTCCCCCCCACTACCTCACCCCTCTCCTCCCCTCCCCTCACTACCTCACCCCTCCTCCTCCCCCTACCTACCACCCTCCTCCTCCCCTCCCCCCTCCCTACCTCACCCCTTCCTCCTCCCCTTCACACCTCACCCCTCCCCTCTCTCCTCCCCTCCTCCACTACCTCACCCCCCTCCTCCTCCCCTCCCCTCCCTACCTCACCCCTCCTCCTCCTCCTCCCCCACCACCACACCCTTCCTCCTCCCCTCCCCACCTCACCCCTCCTCCCCTCCCCACCTCACCCCCTCCTCCTCCCTTCCCTCACTACCTCACCCCTCCTCCTCCCTCCCCCCACTACCTCACACCCCTTCCCTCCTCCCCTCCCACCTCCCACCTTCCTCTCCCCTCCCCCTCACCCCTTCCTCCTCCCCCTCCCCACCTCACCCCTCCTCCTCCCCTCCCCTCACCTACCTCATCCCCTCCCTCCTCCCTCTCCTCACCCCCCCCTCCTCCTCCCCTCCCCTCTCTACCTCCACCCCCTCTCCCTCCCCTCCCCCTCACCTCACCTTCCTCCTCCCTCCCCCCCTCCCCCCTCCCTCCTCCCCCTCACTCACCTCCCCACCCCTCCTCCTCCATCCCCTCACTACCTCACCTTCCTCCTCCTCCCCACTACCTCACCTTCCTCCTCCTCCCCACCTCCCACCCCCTCCTCCTCCCCTCACTACCTCCCCCTCCTCCCTCCCCCCCTCTCTACCTCACCCCTCCTCCTCCCTCCCCCTACACCTCACCCCTTCCTCCTCCCTTCACTACCCCTCACCCCTCCTCCTCCTCCCTCCCCCACTACCTCACCCCTTCCTCCTCCCCTCCCCCTCACCCCCTCCTCCTCCCCTCACTACCTCTTCCCCTCCTCCCTCCCCCACTACCTCCCACCCCTTTCCTCCTCCCACCTCACCCCTACCTCCTCCCCTCCCCTCACCTATCTGCTATTCTTTTCCTCCCTTCTGTCTCCCTCTGCCCCCCTTCTCCCCTACAACAACAACATTACTACACTACTACGAATAACAACAACACATAACTTAGCCACAAGGTAGGGAGATATTAACACCTAAACCACTCCATTAAACACTTCCTTACATAAACCTTTGATGCTAACAAGTTAATCTCTGAGTGAGGTGGGTCGTAGAGGCGGCAGACAGGCTACTGGTGGTGGTCTTATGAAAAGAGGGGAGAGGTAGTGTGAGCCGCACGTTGTTACGCTGAAGGTTAAAACCCTTTTGTGTACTACGGCGCAGGTGGTGGTGGCTCGCCCGCACGCCAACCAGGTCCTCTTTTGTTTGTCGTGCGCCCACAGCATTACCCTTGATCGCGTGTTTTTTTTTTTTTTGCTCCCTTATAGTTCCCGAGGAGGGAGGAGGAAAGGGTTGAGGAAGAGGAAGAGAGGAAGAGTGGGAGGGGCTTTGTTGTGGTCTTGTGTTGATGAAGAAAAGGAATTTTAAAAGTTTTGAAAAGTGAAAGTGGAAGATATTATTATTATTATTATTTGTATTATTATCGCTATATGTTTTTGTCTTGGGTGATGTAAAATGATATAATTATGAGTTATACTGCATTATTTACTCTGGGTTATATAACTTTCTGTCTGTCTATTAAACATCATGCAAGAACTACTGGTCTCGTCTGTTAGTCATTGGATCAGTCGTCGGAGGCCATTAGTGTGCTCAGACATGGTAGGAAATAAGTTTTTTTTCCATTATTGATGTAATTTTCTGGGTAAGATGAGTAGAGTCAGGGGCTGTGTGTGTGTGTGTGTGTGTGTGTGTGTGTGTGTGTGTGTGTGTGTGTGTGTGTGTGTGTGTGTGTGTGTGTGTGTGTGTGTGTGTGTGTGTGTGTGTGTGTGTGTGTGTGTGTGTGTGTGTGTGTGTGTGTCAGGTTTCCCCAGATACCCCCACTTTCAGGTTTAGCTCTCTCTCCCCCCCCCCCCCCCCCCCCCCCCCCCCCCCACACACAGAGGCTTCAGTAAACTCTTCCGACAAGTCCCTAAGATTTACCTGATACTACACACTACAGGTAGGTTCTTCCCGAAGAATTGCCCTGATGATGCGATAACCTCCAACCTCACCTGGGGTCTATCCTTCCTCCTTCCTTCCCCCCTTCTTTCCTACCTCCTTCATCCTCCTCTCTTCCCTCTTTCCTTCCCTCCTCTACCCCTGCCTCCATTCCCCCTCTTCCTCCTTTTCCTTCTCTCATTTCTCCCTCCATTCCTCCTCCCCTCCCTATTTTTTTCCTCTCCCTCCTTCATTACCCCCCCCCTCCTTCCCTCCTCCCCCTCAGATACCCAACACTGCCTGTTACCTGCGTCAAACACCCCTCACCCCCCCCCCCCCGTCAAAAATACCCATTGTCCACCACCCCCGAGGAAAGATATCATCACTTGACCCACAGCAAAAGAAGCAATCCTCAACATAAATACAATTTCTCTCTCTCCCCCCCCCCCCCCCCCCCCCCCCCCCCCCCTTAAATGTCAAGGTAGCCATTATAATTGTGTTATCTTGATTGTATTTATAGGTTACCTGTGGTGGGGCCAAGGTTCTGGAGTGAAGCTATAACGAAATTCTACTGGTGATGTGAGATTGAACCCAACCAACCAACCACCACAACCAACCAACCTAACCAAACCTAACCCAACCTAAGAGCCGTCGTGGCTGTTCCTATTATAATCGTTTCTCATACATCATCTTTATACACTGAGATAAGGGAACCTATTGGCAGGTATTACCAAAAGCCGATTATGAGTGTTTGTAATGATTGGAATGGGGAAAAGATTAGCCAGTCTGTCATTCAGCCAGGTGTGTGTGTGTGTGTGTGTGAATGGTGTGTGTGTGTGTGTGTGTGTGTTATAGAGAGAGGCGTCATAATAAATCACTTTATCTGTGTCCGTGCATACTGTACCGCCATCACTACCACCAACAACACCATCACTACACACCACTCTGGTACCACCACTACCACTGACCACACTACTACTACTAATACTACTATAACCATCATTACTACTATTACTAATTAAACTAAACCTAACCTCACCAATGATAATAAGGAAGTAATCACAGAACGTTATTATTATTATTATCTAACCATCCCCAAAATATGTCCAGAACAATAATAATAATAATACCCATAATAATAATAAAAATAATAATAATAATAATAATAATAACAATAATATACGGCAGAACCCTCGACATTGTTACCACAACATCCACAAGAGGGCAGCAGCGATCACACAGTCAGTAAACGGTGTTAGATGCTTGAAGGTAGCGAAAGAAAGAGAGAGAACGAGAGAAGAGAAGGAAAGATACAGGACTCATTCAGGTAGATTTTCGAGCAAGGACCACAGGTGTATGCGAGCCGACACCTGACAATTACCCACACCCTGAAAAATGGTCCCCCCTCCCTCCCCCCCTCTCCTCCTCTCCTTTGCCCCCCTTCATCCCCCCCATCTTACCCCCTCCCTTGCCTTCAATACCTCCAAGTCTCCCCCCTTTTTTTCCCTCCATTACCCCCCTTCACCCTCCCCTATTTTTTTTACTGGTCTCTCCCCTTTGGTCCTTATTCTCCCCCTTTGCTCCTTAACCCCTTCCTCTCTCTCCCCTTTCTCCTCCCTTTTTGCTGTCTCTTCCCTTTGCTTCTGATCTCCTTTCTGTAATATTCTCAGTATTCTCTTTTATCACTTTATGGTGTTTCTCTCTTATTTATCGGTATTTGTTCCTTCTTCTTTCATTCTTTATTTATTATTTCCAAATTCTTTCCTTTTTATTGGGTGTTTATCTTCATTCTTTTCTTATATAAATCTTTGTTATAGTTATTATTATTATTATTATGTGTGTGTGTGTGTGATGTGATGCTAGTTACACTTCCTATATTATAAGGCACACACACACACACACACACACACACACACACACACACACACACACACACACACACACACATACACACACACACACACACACACACACACACACACACACACACACACACACACACAGTAGTTTGCTCGTTTACTATTACGTATTATACTTTTATTTTTTGCTATAACTGGTAAAAAGATTCCTCAGAGCAGAGCTAATTGTGTCCCACATTCTTTAGTTATATGGAAGTGTAGTATCCTAACACCCGCCCTCACCCTATCACCATCCACCTCTCCCCTTATATCACCTAAATACCTCACTTCACCCCTCATCCCCTCACCGGAACTGCCTCCCCCCTTCACCCCTGCTCTCTCTTTGCTCCTCCCATTTACCCCTACCTCCCTGCACATGAGCCTCTTTACATACACGTCTCTAACACGTCAAGGGTTGATTTGTAGTGTGTGTGTGTGTGTGTGTGTGTGTGTGTGTGTGTGTGTGTGTACAATCGTGATCGTTCATACTGAGATAATTTCTGCCCCTTAGGTTTCAATAGTAGTAGTAGTAGTAAGGTTGTAAAGGTAGTAATAGTAAAGTACTGGTAATAGTAGTGGTAGTAGTAGTATTGGTGGTAGTACGACTAATTAGAGGAAGAACTATTATCACCTATTGTTTCCTTCCTACCTTTAAAATCAACATTGCTGCTTTCATCAACAACAGTTAGGTACTTCACCAAGTTTACACACAACAATTATTTCGCTTTACAACTGTTTTTTATTAGTTATCTTTTTATTATTGGTGTAATGGTGTTGTTAGATTAAATTGTAAAAACACTTTCATTTCGACTAGTTATGTTACATTGTTATTTGATTTCGTTGTGTTGATGCATACTTTAGTAATGAATAGTTTAAGCTTATAACTGTGTCTTTATATATAACAAACATTATTATTGGTTTTTTCCTCTAGCAGATATAGATGACGTGGGGCTTAACACCGTCTTAGCAGTGGGGCGTCTAAGTGTGTCTCCAGGAAAGGTGTTTGGAAGAGTCGCGTCTTAGCTAACAGCGCGCCACCTATGAAATTGAGCGGTAGGCTACCTCCAGGTGAGCCAGGTGTTTGGTAGCCATTACTTTTATTCAGAAATTTTTACTGTGTTTTGGTGCATTTCTTAGTATAAAGTATTTGGTACAGCATAAATATAACTTTTTAGAAATATATTAAGCAGCATATATGGATCCGTATTACACACACACACACACACACACATATATATATATATATATATATATATATACAGTATATTACCTTATATGGAGCTGCCTGCGCCATCTATGAAGCGCTCACGGGCCATCTCCCTGGGCTTGTGGGTAGGTCGCGGTCGTGCGTGTTCCTCGTTGGTATATACAGTATGACCTCTGTAGTTCGGTAATGGTTGGTACTGTTGTTAACACTGGCTGGTTGTGGTGTACTAAAGGTCCTTTGGCTGGATAGTTCTAACAGCTATATTTAACATTTAAACTTGAAGCTTGATTGATACTAATTGTACCGTACGTGATACGTCTGTACATACGCATACATATACATACATACATACATACATACATCAAAAAGCATCCAGTATTACAACGCTGTCCTAAAACAACATAACTAGACAGCAACTGCCACAACACAAGCTACATATCATAATTCGTACTCATAGTTTGTAACTCTGGATAGACAAAAACACAACAACAACAAGATAACATGTAGTGAAGAGAGCATTTTAGAGGAGGTAATTCAATGCATCGATCGCCTTTCAAATGCAACGAACTGAGACAGGGTAAAAATTTTATGTATTGGATTTTATTTTATATCCAGTGATGCGTTTTTTGTTAAATGGTCTTTTTGTTGAATATAATACATCAATACAAATACTTCTCTTGTTTGATAGTTTTTTAAAGTTTATATGAATTTGTTTTCTTAACTAATTTTGTAGATGTTTTAAAAAGTTTCGTTAAGTGTATTGAATGGTACGATAGTGAGGAATTAGAGGAAAAAAATCAGGAGTTTTTTTTTTTTGGCGCGTATAAAATGTCTCGCGCGCGCCAATATTTCACTGCTCGGTGTATGGCAACAGTGCCCCGGCGGCAGATGTTTTCCCTGTTTTTCCCCCGACGGCGGAGAGCTACGCGGTCTGTCAGGCGTCCCCCATTTTTTTATCATATATTAATAATTGAATTTTAAACTTCAGCCTGTATCATACGTGACGTTCGCGCTGCGCTCGTTGGTTGGTTGGCTGGTGGCGCGTGTTGCCGCATACGATAAGAACTGTTTAAGTATTGTCGAATAGTGTTTTTAATTTGGTGAGGAGTCCATAGCTTCGGCGCTACCACTGAGATCAGGTAAATGATTATATACCGTACGCTTTAAAACCATTAAAGGCTTTCTTTAAGTGCGTCTCGTTACGACTACATACTTGAATGGCCTCCCAGACAAAAAAGAACTTCCTCCCATTGATTTGAACATTGACAAGACAACATCCCAGGAGCCAATCATGCCGAGCCGTCAGTCAAACCTTGATCGCGGAATAATCACCCTTTTGTATTTGTTATCCAGGTGGACAAAGGCTTCACTCTACCCACTACGACTGACTGTTGGCCGGTTACTACCCCACCCCTACTCCCTACCCCTCCCTACCTCCCCTACCCTCCTCCCGTATACTGATCTCACGCAGGACCGAATACCAATACTATTTTAATTTAATTTACCAACTTCAAATATTTGTTTAATGAAGGGAAAAAAAAAGTATATTGAGGTTTTATTTAATAGAACAAATTTCGAAAAAAAACCCTCCTGTTGTTGTTGTTTTTTACGAGAGCAATACGTAACTA
>NW_024733231.1:3627097-3702097 GCF_018991925.1 Homarus americanus
TGGGGCAACAGGACAAAAGCCAACCAAGAATTGGGAATTATAAAGCATACCTTCAAACACAAAGATATGACAATGATCCTCTCAATTCGTACAAATATCTGGCTGCACATCCCAGTCTGGATTAATATTGTACACCGTACAGGCATGGAAACCTCCCTCCAGACAACCCTAACATCTCTAGAAAGGTTCAAATATTAAAAGTGACTAAGATGATTCTTTGATTTATGTCATCTTGATTATCCAAGAATTGAGGGCCTGGGGTTAACAACCTTCTGACAAGACACAACAAGGCACAACTCATAGACATTCAAACTTGAAAAGATGGAAACATGAACTAGCTTTCATGCCACGCACCACCAAAATAATGGGACATGACTACGCTTGGCAACTTATATCATACAAAAAAATAGCCCAAGACAAGACTATCAAGAACAATGGAAGACCTTACAGACCATCATTTCAATTCTGACCACTCTAGTGGGTGGCCATTAAGGCAAATAAAGTAATTATTTATTTATCATCCAAATTAAGTAATTTTGAGACAAGTTTCAGCAATAACTATCTTTCAGATTTGTTGTGTCATTAATTGTGTTAAGCACAACTGCTTGTATGGTTTTACATGACAACACAAACACCTTTACACTAAAACAGTCAAACATTTATACAAAACACACACACACACATTTAAACAAATACATGTACCATACAAACAAACTTTCTTAAATAAATATAAATGCACACAAACATATTTACATAAATGTCCATTTTTAGATAACACATCATTGTAAATTTGTTTAATTAATTCATGGTCATAATTAATGCTAATTTCAGATATTTTTGCATTCAATCCAGATCCATAATCAGTATTAAAACAGTACAGTACAGTACAGTACAGCACAGCATGTACAGTACAGTACAGTACAGTACAGTACAGCACAGTACAGTACAGTGCTCTGATTAATTTGAACCAAATCTACATCACATCTCATGTGCCCAAACACAAGATAAGGGCAATACACTTAAATAATAAAGCTGCTCCATATTCTTGAAATAATGTACTGTATTTAAATGTGAATTAAAACTACGGGTAGAGTGTATTTGATGTTTAAATAGTTTGTAGTACTGTACAACTGCATGTAAACACAAGTACAGGTTGGGTATCCTTATCCTAAAATGCTTGGGGCTTTAGGGTCTCTCGGATTTGGGATATTTTTGAAACACCTGTATACAGAACCTGTATAATGGGGGTAGCTCACCCAACAGGATGGGGCTCAAGTCTATAACAAAAATTCATTTATATTTCATTTATAGCATTATGGATATATATTGTGTTGGTGAGCTTCATCTGCTGAAGGCACTGCACAGCTGTTCATTACTAATTGGTACATATTTTACATTTCCATTGTTTACTGCGCAATGGTAAATACTTTTCACGCCTACAATAAAAGTTGCTCCTCGCCTCTTCCCATCATGCACGGACTCAACCTGATTTAAACTATTACGTAGTACCCATCTTAAAAACTCAAACTATGCACTATATATATATGTGTATAGGTACTATTTAGTGTAACAGAATTATCTATCATAAAAAATAATGAAATAAGACTCCAGATTTCAGAGCATTTTGATTTGGTAATTTCATAAGAGAAAACCCAACCTGCAGTTGACTCAGCTGTACACCCAATAAAGAACAACATGATGAACTAACAGTGTCTCACCTCCAACATGTCAGCAGTGCTCATCAGTGGCATCATATGAGTCTGTCCCTCAGGTCAGCAGTGTTTCGATCAGCAGTGCTAAGTCATTGTAGCTTCCTGAAATATAACCAATAACTATATAATACAATAACACTTTATCATATTGTGGTGACTGGGCTGATGGACCAATATCTGGCTGAATAACCACTGGTTATTTGACCAATATCTGGCTGAATAACCACTCAGTTATTTGACCAATATCTGGCAGAATAAATCACCAGTTATTTGACACAATGAAAAAAACTGTTCATATGACACATAAAAACCAAGTGTCTTTTGTGCTTTGTACACAGCAAAATTCAATTTTACCATAAATATTGAGCCAAAATTCCCCTGAATGTTAAGTAAAAATCTTAGATTGAATACTAAAAGTTCTGTCGCTGGTCATTTATTCAGACTCGCTGTGGAACCCCGGGCTATATTACCTTTATTACATTATTCTGTCCATAAGTGCTTCGGATGCAAGAGTCTGAATCTTGGGGTTCATGGTTCGCGACAGGACTTTTTTGGGTGACTGTACATCTCCAGTGCAAGCATTTTATATAGATGTATTCAAGCTTCCTTGTGACCTAAATGCTGAAAATAAGAATCGAGTCACTGACAAAAACATCAAAAATAAAAAAAAAATAAATCACATTTTCCTTTGACATCGGTAAAGTAAGGTAAGCCTTTTGGAGCTACTATAGAGTGCGGTCTACAAGATGTTTAGGTTAAGTTAGGTTATGTTAGATTAGGTTAGACTAGATATATCGTTGTAGACTGCACACTATAGCAGCACCAGCTTGTTATAGTAGTATTAGTCCAGGGAAATTAGACAATTTTTATGCCAAATGTTGTAATAATTCATAATGAAATGATACTTGGTAGAAGTAGTCAGAATATGTTCCTAAGCAACGTACTAAACATCCTGGCTGATCCGAGGTGAGCTTTTGCCGCCATCTTGAAAAAATGGAAACGTTTGTGGTTTTCAAGTTTTACCCATTAACTGTTGATCTTAGGGAGATAACACTTAATAACAAAATAACAGCGTAAAATTCTGCACATTTTGGTATATTCAGCTTTTATGTACGATTAAGAGTTCCCGAGAAAATAAACATTTTGTTTCCACAATAGCTACGACCCACCTCTAATTGACACTGTTTAATGTTACAGTTGGAAAAAAACAAGAATATAATGTCTGTTTGGCTTTTCTATTTTTCAGGTACTAATGTGAAATGAACAACCTCACTTAAATGATATATAAAGGCAATTACAAAATGAAATATTACATATACAAAGTGAAACATATAGACAACTTGAAATATACAGTACTGAAAATGGTAGAACTGTCCTTATGTGATGAAAGCCTCTCCATAGGCTGCGTAGTCTCTGTCAAGAGAGGTCTTCCTACAATAACTAGAACCAGTGAAATGTTAGAAGATGGGAAATGGACTCTGGAAAGACAGGCAAACAGTAAGAGTACATGAAAACTGTAGGAAGGAATACACAAGGGAAGATACAATTAATGCAGTAGTACAGAAGCGATTGGAAGGCACTACAGAGTTTGACAGCTTCTCCACTTAAAGGAAAATTGAGATCTGCAATTATTGCATTTGATTTCAGGAGATGGTGTCTTTTTTGTTCAGAAGTATGTAACAGAAACTCAGAAAAGAAGAAACCTGTACATAGGCAACAGAAAATTTGGAGTGTTTGGACTTTAGGCTTCAAAGAAAAGGTTCTAAAGAAAGCGAATGAACGGGGTGATTCTTGGGGCAAAGAAGTAAGCAGTGGAATATGTGGTGTATCTTGCTTGGTAGCTGAAGAAGCTGTGTATCATGAAAACTATGTGTCATCCTTTATGTAAAGCGTGCCAGCAAATGAGAAGAGGTCGACCACCGATGAAAGACCTTGCATCAGCATTTGCCTGAGTGTGTTCTTTCATTGGGGACAGCAATGGCTGCCAATTTTCATTACGGGAATTAATGCAGTTAATGGACGAATATATGCCGGCAGAAGTGACATTAAAGAAGAAATTAATAGAGAACTATGGTGACAATAGAATTATTTCTGATGTTACATATGAACTTACTGCAGTCTGTTTTAGTGACACAGGTTTATCTGATTCCTGTTACGCTTCAAAGGAAAGAAATGAAAATGAAGGACGTCTGAGAGCAGCAGCCATTATGAAGGAAGATAAACAACGATAAGTGCCACCCCCAGCAGACCTTCTGAATGATGTAAGAAAAGTGATCCCTCTGTCCCTTCAAACATTTCTGAAAGATGTCATCATACAAGGGAAAGAGAGTAGGGATATAGAACAACTGATGGCATAAGATGTCTCAGATATATGCAGTTACTGTCAAGGAACAGCATGTACCAACAGTATGTCCTACAACATGACTTTCCAAGACGATGATCTTGATGAACATGACATAGATGATGATCTCTATTCTTGACACTGACAGTGACAATGATGAGACCCGTCACAGTTTGGTTGTGGAACATTCTGTGATACTCCTGAGAATGAAGGCACATTTGATACTGACCTTAATTATCACAACGGCACTGAATTTGCCTCACAAATGTCATGTGTAGCTATACCAGTACTGAACAAGTTGCAAAGAGAATGAAACTGCCATAAAACACTAATCCTGGGATAAACCAACAGGGGATACTTCACTAATAAAATGTGCCACATACTGTACCTCATGGGTGGAGTGAAAAACAGTACCAGACGAAGTAAATATAGCGAGGGGTGTGGCCAGTAGTGAACATTTGTATTTTCTTGGAGTCTTAATTGGAAACAATAGCTGAATATACCAAAAGGTGCAGAATTTTATGCTCTTTTATTTTGTTATAAAGTGTCATCTCTCAAAATGAACGGTCAATGAGTAAAACATTAAAAACTGCAACTGGCCGCCATTTTCTTCAGGATGGCAACAAATGCTCACCTCGGGATGTTTGGCATGTTGTTTATAAACGTATTCTCACTATTTCTACCAAGTATCATTTCATTATGAATTAGTTCAGCTTTTTTCCTAATTTCCCCGGACTGTATTATGACTGCTCGGTTAAGTAAGGTTTGTTGGTGTTTTAACCCCACATTTTCCCTCATCTTCAAACCCTGCCCAGTCAGTGTCCACTTTGGAAGAAATCACTGTTGTTGCTAGTGTACCATAGATGTTGGCAGACAACTAACACCAGAAGGAGTTGTTTGAGTTAGTTCATTGTTTCCACAGATGTTCTTTGGATGATAAGTATGATACAACAATGTATAGAACCTAACCTAACCAACCTTACCTAACTTCCTAGCTGGGGCAGAGAAAGAATTAACTTGACATCTGCTACCATGAAAGCAACTATCTTGAAGTGGCACATGAGAGTACGATTGGTTGTTGCAGTGAAACACAGTGTACAGTATTTCTTCTTCACTGTCTTGCCAACTTTTCCTACACAAGCAATAGATAACTTGTGATATGGTACTGAACACAACACGGTAAGGGCGGCATTGAAAAACAGGGGATTCTTAGGAATTTTATTTTTCCAATCAATAATTTAGACAAACCTAAGACGCTTCTCTTCTACGACGTTTCCCTCACAAACGTCTTATAAAATTATGACGTCTTAGGCTTGTCTAACTATTGACCGCAAAGATAAACTCCTAAGATCCCCTGTTGTCTGAAAGCAATAATTTACCAATTAAACTCTACCTTATAATGTGATGGACAACTGAAATAAATGAATCTCTACCTTATAATGTGATGGACAACTGAAATAAATGAAACTCTACCTTATAATGTGATGGACAACTGAAATAAATGAATCTCTACCTTATAATGTGATGGACAACTGAAATAAATGAAACTCTACCTTATAATGTGATGGACAACTGAAATAAATGAAACTCTACCTTATAATGTGATGGACAACTGAAATAAATGAAACTCTACCTTATAATGTGATGGACAACTGAAATAAATGAATCTCTACCTTATAATGTGATGGACAACTGAAATAAATGAAACTCTACCTTATAATGTGATGGACAACTGAAATAAATGAATCTACCTTACCTTATGAATGTGACTGCAGCTTATCATTAAGTTTTGATATAAAAGATACCTGTGCCTGGCGACCCAACACAATAGACTAAATTAACCATTAATTACACTTTAGCTCAGGTTAATAATATACCAACAACTACTCGGTATTATTAACGTTATTTATATGACAATAATAATATTAATAAATGTCTTACCGACGGCTCAGGAGGTTATTTCCTGGACTGTCAAGTCGTAGCAGCCACCTCACACGTCCGCCATTTTGGTTCCCTGTTCCAACCCTCGCAGCAACTCAAACATATTCTTCATCCACAACCTGGATCATTTACATGTACAGTATTTTATATCTATAAAGACAAAAATATAATCGTGAGAAAATACATTTTTTTATTTAATAGTATAGTTTTATACCTGCAATATTATTGTTATTGTTTGACAACGAAGTCATACCTGTCCGAACACCTTCACCCACGACCAACATTGCAATATTATTTTTTTTAAGTTACCGCTTTGACTACCAAGTAAAGATGCCTTATAAACACTGTCCACGCATCTCTACACGCGTCCAACCAGATGTATGAACGAGATTAATGACAGACACAGTACACTGTAACTGTGGTTATGTAGAAACACTGATGCCAGGGGTCCTTTGGAACCAATGGCCCTTAGGGGCACTTCCAGGGCTAGGGGCCCACATGGGTCCTACTAAGGCCAGGGGCCTCTTGGGACTAAGAGGGTGTCCCCAAGAAGCATATCAGGGTCAGCGGCCCCATGGGACTAACAGGTGGTCCCCCCAGAGCCAGGGGCTCATGGGACTCAGAGGTCCCACTGGGTCTTCTGGGGACCACCAGAGGCCAGCAGGGAATGTACCAGGGCCCCATGGCACTTCCAGTCCCAGGGGCTTCATAGGACTACCAGGGGACTCCAAGGGGTCATACCAGGGTGACCCAGGAAGCCTAACAATACCAGGGGTCTCATGGGACTACCAAGGGTTCCCAGGGGCCTACCAGAGCCATAGGCCCAATAAGACAACGAGGGACCCCATGAGACTACTAGAGGGCCCCAAGGGTCACATATACCTGCTAATGGGTCCCAGAGGCTGCACAAGATTACCATGGGCCCCAATGTCCTACAAGGGTCCTGTAGGAGTATCATATGGTCCCCAGGGACCCTAACAAGTCCAGTGGCCTCATGGGACTACCAGGGGCCCCATTGGTACACAAAAAGTATGCTTTCAGTATTTCCAGAATAAAAAAAAACCTAAATCACACCTTGGAAACCCATAGTTGATGAGTAATTAGCATTGAAAAATGTCATTAAAATCTTCCAAGTGTCATTACGGCCACTAATTACTCTGCAATCAAATCGTGGACCATATATTCAGAATCTGCACATACATGCCTAAGTCACACCTTGGACAGGAGTGTCTAGCAGTGTACACACACGGTGCTGAAGAATAACTACCTACATTACCAGAGTATACTGTAAACTTACTGCAAATTCACCCTAAACGTTTTGTGAGTTATTGTGATCAGAGGCAGGTGTTGGCTGTCACGTTATACCAAGATTATTTACAGCATTTCAAGTATTTAAGTAAAAAATCATTGGCAGGATAGTGTGCTAGCCAATAGATTCACCTGATGCACCTGTATATTAATGGTTCAAGACATTAATAATAATAACTGATATTCAGTCAGTTTAAGCAAGGACAGCTGACAAAGCCATGAATGGTTTGTTTCCAGTAGTGTCCTTAAGACAGCATTACTGTAGGTGGTCTCAGGGCTCACCCAGCAGCAGAGCGTGCAATACGGTACGGTACGGTTATGAAGGTGATAAAAGTTCAGTTTGATATTACAGTTTGATGTTTTTTCTCAAAGTTTGGTACGTTACGAACGTATGTTTATTTTTTTGTACTTTCATTGTACCATTTCGAACCAAGCCACTCTCTTGAAATGTTGGCTCGCCACATGGCCAAGACAATAGCTTGGGGCAGTGCAGTTGTGCTCCAGCCTTCAGGTCAGGTCAGATGAAGTCATAAGGTCAGGTCAGGTCAGATCTGGCCACACTCAATGAGCCAGTGAGACCCACAAAATTACATTGTCCCAGGGGGAGTTGCCCCTGCCAGCGCACGTATGCACACACAAATGCTTAAGTTAATACTACTGTATAATTATTCTTGTATTGCTACACCTTAAATTGGGCTACATTTTGTTTGGGGGATACAAAATCAGGTACGAAATTTTTCCTTTGGTACGAATTACGATAAATCAATTGTACCGAACCAAACTGCATACTCTGCCCAGGAGCCCCAATGTTGCCTAACTTCACTGACTGGACAAGAAGCGGTGTTTCCAACGTGGTACTACAGTAGTTGGTGCTTAATGATATGAGTGTTGCTTAATTTTTTTGCATTTATTTAATTAATGTTGGAGAGCCTTTACTGTGTTGGACAGGTCAGGAACGTATCCCACTGAAACCCAAGGTAAAAGGCTGCCGGTTTATGTTAATTTGATATACGTCGGTGGTATCCAGGAACACAACCCTATCATAAATAAAGGGCAACACCTGTAATGTAATCAGAACACAGTATAATAATAACAGCTTAAAATGGGCAGAGTCTTGTAATGCCATACAATCACAGTAATAACAATAGCAGAAAGACCAACTACCCACTACCATCAAACACTTGCATAAAGGTGAAACAGTTTTAATATACAGTATAAAAATAATCACCACACAACATTGTACTTTCTTCAATGTACAAAATCTTAACACATAATATACTAGAACCTAATAAATCAATGTATGTTAAACAAGGAAGTAAACAATCATATTAATTTATGCATTTAATAAAAGTGTTTTTGGCAAGTTTATGAATATTTATACAGGGTGCCTCATAAGTCATGGAACAAAATGATCACCCTCTGTACAGTATGGTGTTCGACAAATGCCACACCCTGCATAGTATGTTGAGAAACCACAGCCATAGCAACTAACTAACTAACTAACACTGATCAATAGAATGGCTGACTATCACAGAATGTTCGTATAAATATGACCTAAAACCCAAATTCTTATGACAATGAAGTACAAATTCCTGAGTTAGTCACTACAGAAGAGAAGTGATATACTGTACAACCAACACTATCAAGGAAGACCATTTTGCAATATTAACCTCTGCAGATCACCTCACCCCGACTTAAGTGATCATCCGACGCCTAGCATAACCAGATTGTAGTTTAACCACCCTTAAACAATCTAAGGGAATTGGGGGGGCTATTCTCCAGGTGGTTCATTAAGGTATATATTATAAATGGTCTCGTTCCTAGTGTATATTATGACATGGATAGGAAATGAAGATCGGAATGAGCCGGTAACCTGACACACTGGATTATTTACGGCAGATGGTGATAAATTTTTTTCAACTGTTCAATGATTGGTTGAGTTGCCTCGAAGAAGAGAAGAGTGAGAGAGAGAGAGATAGAGACATAAGAGAATAGATAGAGAGAAACAAGAAGAGGAGAGTGAGATAGAGTGATAAGAGAAGAGAGAGAAAGAGACTTGAAAAACACCACCACAAACTATACTGTACAACATACACATCAGTTCATACTCAGAGAGGTTAACCCAATAGTACATTATGTGAGAACAATTCTAATATTACACAGACATTATACTGAAAAACCCTTTATAAAAATAACCTCTCTTGGTGTTTCTGTAATTGTTAAGGAGTTATATTAATTAAATGATATCGTGGTTGTTTATAAAGTTGTGAATGGTTGTATACAGTAAACCCTTGTTATTCATGGAGGTTAGATTCCAAGGAATGGCACAAAATAGGCAAAACCGTGAATAGCAACTTATACAACCTTAGTGCACTACTGTATACCTATACCAAAGAACCAACCAGCCACGGCAGCACTCATCCCCTCCCTTAACTTGTCCAATAATTCAATTTTCTTTGTCAGGGTCATCACTGACTTCTGCCTTTAACGTTTCACTCCACAAGAATCACTAGCACTGACACTAGGCAGTCTTTTAGGGATCATTTCACATAGAAACACTAAAAGTTTTGAGAGAACAACACAAGATGGTGCGTCACAGGCAATGGTTGGGTGCGAACAGAGGGAGAGGGGACGCTGTGGGGTGACTCGTTGCGCTGTGGGAAAAGGCTTGCAATCTAGCCACCATAGTTACCATCTGCTTACCGCAAATCGTTGAAATCGTGAATCGCAAACCTGCAAATGGCAAGGGTCTACTGTTCGGTATACTAAGTGATGCTTGTTGTTGTTAGCTGAGCAAAACACATCTATGAATTTCGGTGAATGAAGTGAGAACGTGGTGTAGTGTGTGCGTGTCTACTTGTCTGACTCTGGCCATCTTACATTAGCCAGCAAAAGGCATTTATTATTAGAGAAAATAACCATTATTTTTCAACCATATCCATTTTTAAACTTGACAACTAACATTGGACTTTACATCAAGTTAAGATTAATTCTGCTTTATCTTTAACCCTGAACTGGTGGCGAAGGATCCCTTACTCTGCCTTATATGTGTAGAAATGTTATGCAAGAAATATGAAATTTTCAGTGACAATGGCCACCGTCCCTACAGCTAACTACCACTGATGATGGCTGTGATTTAAGAGTTAGTGAACAATAAGTCATCATAATCATTCTTGGTCAGTTCTCAATAAGCGACTCATTATAATAATACATAAAACAACATAACTCTATTATATAATGGCAGTACAGGAGATTATTTCCCTAAGTGATGATTTTTCCTGTCTAAGTACTGTTATAATTCCATACTACCATACAACTATACACTATCATAACTAATACATACTGTACTACCATAATTAATACATACTACCATTTACAACTACATACTCAGGGTCAATAAGGCACACACAGAAAAAAACAAATGAATCACACTGCTTCTAAGATGACCTCATTATAATCTAGGTAATAAAGGCAGGAGAGGTGATGAGCAGTAACAAGACTGTACTTCACTTAATAATCCCTCATCAATGCTGTTCCAAAAAGTAGTATACTATGTTAAAACTTCTTATATAAACCCTTCAAGATTCGGATCCGGTAAATCCGGATTTTGGATAATATGTAATGTATTTTTGGTGTTTTTTATATAATTATTTGCCGATTTTATACATTTAGTACAGTCACCGGAAGATTCGGACAATCTGCTTTTCCCAACAGGTGGTCTCCCCCCTTAAGTCTGGATCTTTGAGGGTTCACTGTAATTTTCTCACCATCACCGTCAGTAATGAAAGATTGCATATGAGATTATTGCATATTACAATAAGGGATTGATATACAGGTTGGCAGTCGAGCTTAAGTTAAGTTAGGTTAGGTTAGGTTGACCACAGGCACCACAGATGACCGAGGAAATAAACATTGGAATAAGGGTGTCGCTCGATTAACATAAATTCCATTCTAGACAACTATACGTAAATAAATCCCTCGTAAATCAGTCTTGTAAATGAATCTCTCGTAAATCAGTCTTGTAAATAAATCCCTCGTAAATCAGTCTTGTAAACAAATCCCTCGTAAATCAGTCTTGTAAATAAATCCCTCGTAAATCAGTCTTGTAAATAAATCCCTCATAAATCAGTCTTGTAAATAAATCCCTCGTAAATCAGTCTTGTAAATAAATCCCTCATAAATCAGTCTTGTAAATAAATCCCTCGTAAATTGAGCCTTCGTAAATTTATCCATAAATTAAGGGACTCTGTAAGTACAGTATACTACCCCATAACCTTAATCTTTGGACAACGCGGAGACTAACTATACTACGTATATTACTATCATTACCCACACGACAGGACACCTTCTCCGACTCGAAAATATTCTTTACATGGGAAAGACGCCGGCATCACGTGTCTACCCAAACAAACTCCCTCTACCGGTCCTCTACCCAAACAAACTCCCTCTATCGGTCCTCTACCCAAACAAACTCCCTCTATCGGTCCTCTACCCAAACAAACTCCCTCTATCGGTCCTCTACACAAACAAACTCCCTCTACCGGTCCTCTACACAACAAACACATACCGCTACAATACACACTACTGTAACTGTATTTATCACTTAGAACAGATAGGTAGTTACAGTGAGAGTAAATAGTAAATAAACACAATAAGAGTTATAACAGATGCTCGTTAGATGTTCACCAAGCAGCAGTACAGGAGGTGGTGAGTGTTGTGCAAGTGCTGTTACATATGGCCATTTTACAACACACAAAATATAGAGTTTTATATAACAAGAAAATTATTATGTTCTGAATTATTTAAAGGTTATCAATATATATATATTTTTTTTTAGGGAAAATTTCTATATATATAATGTGTGGCTTATATGTAATAATATAAACTATAAAACAAAGACCATGTGATAGCAATATATATAGCAATTCTTCACATGTGTACCGTAGTTCAAAAATATTATCTGGTATCTACTCTCACAAATTATGTCAATAACTCACAATAGACAGAAAACAAAACAAGATAATCAACCCAAATATCCTATGAAACAGTAATTTGTTATACTATACATAAACTGTCACTAAAACAATCACTTGTTTGTTTGCATCACATTATTCACTTGTGTAGAAAAAGTAGCACCAGTTTATTTCAGGTTACTTATTCCAGAGTTTCATGGAAGACCCATTCTTGACATGTATTCGGCGGTGAGTTGTTTGACGTGTTCGCCGATGTGGTCAGGGTCGTAACTGGGCCAGAAGTCGGAATAGTCCCGTGCGCTGTCCAGGCCAAAAGGAACTAAGAGATGGCGATTGTATGTATTCATTCTGGAAATATATGAATGGAATATAAATAACTGGGATGACTCAGGTGGGCAGTATGTGCTGTTTAATCATTCTTTGACAGACATGAAGCTTCTATTGTTGATGGCTGCCATCCCTACAGCTGACTCCCACTGTTGATGGCTGCCATCCCTACAGCTGACTTCCACTGTTGATGGCTGCCAACCCTACAGCTGACTACCACTGTTGATGGCTGCCATCCCTACAGCTGACTTCCACTGTTGATGGCTGCCATCCCTACAGCTGACTCCCACTGTTGATGGCTGCCATCCCTACAGCTGACTTCCACTGTTGATGGCTGCCAACCCTACAGCTGACTACCACTGTTGATGGCTGCCATCCCTACAGCTGACTCCCACTGTTGATGGCTGCCATCCCTACAGCTGACTCCACTGTTGATGGCTGCCATCCCTACAGCTGACTCCCACTGTGATGGCTGCCATCCCTACAGCTGACTCCCACTGTTGATGGCTGCCATCCCTACAGCTGACTCCCACTGTTGATGGCTGCCATCCCTACAGCTGACTACCACTGTTGATGGCTGCCATCCCTACAGCTGACTCCCACTGTTGATGGCTGCCATCCCTACAGCTGACTCCCACTGTTGATGGCTGCCATCCCTACAGCTGACTCCCACTGTTGATGGCTGCCATCCCTACAGCTGACTCCCACTGTTGATGGCCACCTCCTACACCAACCAGTTACAAAAGAATTCCAATAATAGACAACACCAATATGCCCGGGTGCTGTCAGCCAAACCAACAACAGGGAGAGTTATGGTGAAGTTACCTGCCCCAAGTGAGCCGCTTCAAGAACCTCCAATAGGACAGCTTCATGTAGTGCTTCTCCATCACCCCCAAGTGGAAGAGGAAGCCCACGGAGACAGCGTACAGGAGTTCTACCGAGCCCGGGATGCGAGGCAAGTATCCGTCATCGCAGCCTTTCTCGTACGCACTCTGGAAGGAGATTGTCACGTGTAATACAGAGCGATTGTGAATGTATAATGTACTGTTCTATATAATGAAAAGTCTTAATATAGTGTTAATATTTGTATAGCGAAACAAACCCCTATTTAACGAACTATATGCGAAAGTTTGGTCTGGGAATTTAAAGTTCGTTATATGGAGGTTTCACCGCATTCTTAAATAAAATGGCTTCTACAATGACGACCAAATTTTACCTCGACGACTTTCCACATAACGTAGAGTGCTAGAGACGGAGCAGAGTAGAAGTACATTGAGAGAGCCGAGAGGACACCAGCCACGGCTCCATGTGATGGCTCGTCTCTCCCGTGCCACCACCGCCCGGCACAACACGTTCCCTGGACCCACAAACACGCCGGTCTCAGAACACGTTATAGTTTATTAAGTTGATGAATCTCTTAAATAATAACTATCGCTTTATATATATTCATAATATTTGGTATTTTTTTTTTTTTTTTACAGTCAACAATATCAATACCTACCTTAAACACAGATGCTAACCAAGCGAGGAAGATTCCAGCTTTGATGTTGTTTCTATTCAGCAGTAAGTTGTAAAGCTTCCGGGGGGATCTGACTAACTGTGGCAGGGAAGGTAAGAGCTTGATGGCCAACTGGATGATGAACCCCTGACTGAAGCCTCGTACGCCCGTCTGACAGAAAGAGAAGAAAATCATTAATTCTAACAAATATTTGGGTTAACCTGAAGATTAATTAGTCATCTGAGCTTATATCATCCATTCACTAAAACACCCTTATGCTACCACCAATACCCTGCTGAAACACACACACACACAAACCTTATGATATACTAATATTAAAAAAACAAACAAAAAAACATGAGAACCGACAAAGTGTCTAACTGACCCAGAGAAAGTGAGGCACACAGCCACCTTTATGAGGGCACATGGAGTGACGACTTGTAAACACCGACAGGAGACGACGTACCTGACGGGAGGAAAAATAAATTGTACCTGCATATCCGTTAATGCAGATGAACTGTTATGATGCTAGATGTATAATAACTATATCAATCAAGGGTTGACTTTCAGGTGTGTCAAAGATTGTAAGTAACACAAAACTAAATGGAAATGAGTGTGAATTTATATGGATTGTTTTTTAACTAATTCTTCAGGAAATGTTCAACTAAATATTGTAGAGAGAGAGAGAGAGAGAGAAAATTTCCAGTGATCCATATAATCTCTTCAGTTTGTTTAATCCTTCAGTAACTTCCTAACACAGGTCTTCTATGTGTAACAGAGACTGACAAGGTAACCAACCCACGATTGTTGCTTTGGTGTGAGTTGTGTGGAAGCGTCGGGTTTAGTCGCTTGTCGTTGTGAGATCATTGCTCCAGATTCCTCAGGACCAATAATCTTCCTGTAAATATTAAGACAAAATTACTTTCTTGGTGTTGTTTGGCTATGGTGTGAGTGTGTCTGATAGGTCAGCCACCATCATGACACACTCATACAATATCTGATCTAACTGTACAAATATACAAGATCCAATCCTAATAGGGCCCAGAGTAAATTATTTGGTTAGGTTAAAGACCATTAAGAGAGAGGTTCAAATACCCTTTAAACCCGTCTATAGGATAAGTATTCCCCCATTCTCCCTCCTTTATATACATAAAAATAGAATGCAAAGGAAGACAAAGCCTCCACTCATGATGGCCGCTGTTTAATAGTTCCATAAATCCTACCCAACTGTGTCGAGAAATTGATATAATACTAAAACAACTTTGTATCACCACTTACTGAAGAATGGAATTGATTAATCTGCTGAAAGGCTTCGAAGAGGAGCGGTATTTGTACCCTAAAACTGCCATGGTTCCGGCGAATATTAGTATCTCACCTCGTGGGATGCGTCTCACATAGCCATGACCCACTGCCAGGTTCCACAAACACTCTGATGCCTGTAAACCAAAGAGCCTTAATAAATTACTCTTATATCTAATAAAAAAAATGCCTGAAATATACATTGTATTTTTGTGGGGAAGACTTGAACAACTTGTAAGATTCCTGAAAAGAACGTCGCATGGCACAGGTCGCTCTATCCAGGGTGCTTGATGGTCCAATGCTATAGTCCTTTAGTTCAGCATCACTTACTGTATAACAACTAATGAACCAGAATTATAGAAGCACAGATTCAATTCTGTCAAAGATACAGTCGCCTGAATTCACATCTGGTACAGAGGCTGGTGCGTTCAGTGAAATGTGGCAATTGTGTGTTTGGTGGCATTGTATTAAAACTCCCAGAATGACTAAGGATGATAGATAAGTATTCCACAGAGTTGCCACATCTCACATAATGCACTAGCCACTGTGTTGGGTATAAGTACATTAATTCCTATATATATGACTTAATGAACTGAAAGCTGAAAGATCTGAAGTATCATAGAATAACATTAATATCAATCAAATACTCTAATGAACAATAAAATAATAGAAAAATATGAATAATACTCAACCACATTTGTGACGTAGATGGCCAGTAGTTGTCTGCGTTCGGGTCGTTCAACGTTTATGGCCATTAGACTCGCAATGAACCCCGGCAGGAACGAAGCAGTCAGGAAGTTGATGTGTCGGAAAATGCGCCTGAGGAAAAGTGACATTTCTCGAGTTATATATCAAGTACGATTATATAAAGTATACATATAATGGCCTCTATATATAATCCATTAATTGGTGGTTTCACATCTAATAAACCCTTGATATAACAGACGTCCTCTCCATGTAGTCCATTAAGTAGAGATACCATATATAAAATTTGTTTACAGTGCAGTGATTAGTGGGTGTTTTTACAGTATAGTATTCCCCAATATGTAAATACTATGGAGGATTTATTGTATATATACCATACAAGATATACAACAACACAGATTTCTAAACACTGTGCACAATAATCTTCCACAACTGCCTGATACATTGGAAACATCTCATGAAGTTTAGGAACACTTCACTTATTTTATCTGAGGATGATACACACTAATGCTACCTTAACCAAACATAAACTAATCTAACCTAACCTAACACTTCCCCCTCCCTCTCCCTAGTCAGCATTATGGTGTATGATCATCAGGTGAAATAACCTGGGGTGCCTAAACTTCATGAGATCTGTATGAAAGATTAACAGGATAAAATATTAAAAGTGGCATCCCTGTAGTGAAGGTGATAGTGTAAATAGTCCATTAACTCCTTGTGTATGGGGTATCCTCTTGGCTCAATCATCTACTATTGGCCAAACAAAATATATAATGGTGGTGTACCCATAGTGAAGGAGTAAAGTACATCAAACCCTCTCAATAAGGGATTCTGTACTGCCAATAAGGGACATCTTTTTGTCCGGGATAATTAGTGGACTCATCCGGTAAGATCTGGTAATGGGAACACTGTCCACTATTAACTAGGTACTATATACTCTCTCATTAACGAAATCCTCTCAATAAGGGACTGAGTTTGTATGAATTAGTCTAGCAATAGGATGGGTGACTGTCTTAACTCCAAAATACCAACAACAGATATCAATTACCGTCACAGATGCTACGGGTATCTTAAACCAGGACCTGAACACCTGTATAAACCAGGACCTGAACACCTGTATAAACAAAGGACCTAAACACCTGTACACACTCAAGATTCTGCTAAATTTAAAGTACATAGACAATAATTTAACGTTAATCCCTTCACTTCAGGGACGCCACTTTTAACATCTTATTTGGCTAACAGCAGATGGTTTTATTCAGCAGAGAGAGGAGCCTATACAAGGAGTTTACAGTTCTAGGTCAGGTTAGGTTAGGTTTACTCACCTGAGCACGCAGAAGGACCCAATATACCCGAAGGCGTTGACTGTCAAGAAGCACACAGACGTCATGTAATCTTTTAACAGCTTCCGTCCGTACTCAAAACTCATTTTCCGAGACTTTATTAACCCGGTGAGCTTGAGGAGAAAACAAACACAGGGATAATATGTGTCTTAATGTTTTATAGAGGAGATGTTATCCGAAATAACAAGGGGAGGTACAGTAGAAGTAGAGGTGTGGTACAGGTGTGGTTCAGGTATGGTTCAGGTGTAGAGACATCAGCTAATGCACCAAATACTGATCAATCAACATGCAGAAAAACTTGAATGGATTTTCGATATTCTAACTGCATCTTAAACACAGATATAACTCAGAAGAAATAAAAGAAATCTGTGACTTGGTAAATGGTTGAACCAAAACTAACATAACATTGTGAACTAAACTAACATAACATTGTGAACTAAAACTAACATAACACTACCATTAACTAAATATTATCATAATTAATTTAGTGTTATTAGATGTAATTAACTAGTGGTACGTAAGGCACAAATCACCATAGTAACTGAGTACTAAGTGTATTGAGTACCTACATAATTACAAAGTACATAAAGAAGTTATGGAGGAAAATATTTCATTGAGTAAATTTCAAAGGTATTTTTATTATTATTTATAGTCCTAAAATATATAGTGATCTTTTAGGGTTCTCGAATATATAAAAACGACGGCATATAAGAACGAAATACAGAATAAAAATCAACTCACCAGATACACCAATCCGTATATCTTGCAGCTCTCGATAAACCCAATTATACATATCTGAAACGAGCAGTAGGAGCACGATTGTTCCCAGCAGTGTCCCACCTCATAGCACGTGTAAGGCAGTATCTTGCTGAGGTTCGCCATATTTGCCGCTCGGTCTCGTTAGCTCATTAGTATCAGTCGTAATCGCTGGTGCAAATTCTAACACCACCTGAAATGATGAAAATGGTTATAGTAAGAAGAATTAATGGTATACTGATCCCTAACGATGATTCAATTGTCAAAATCGTAACCCCAGCGTCTAAGTAAATATTAGAGGTAGATTCTATGGCTATTCCTCCAACATTTAACAGATATTCGAGGTATTACAAACAAATATTCCTCTACAGATATTTCTCCTATGTAGTTCCTTATCAAGAGTCAACCATCTAGAATATTACTTAACATTCTAAGGATATTTATAATTAGGTTCTCCTACATCTGAAATAATAGATATAAATTTAATTAATACATATTTACACTAAAATACATATACAAACACTTATCTCGGATGACATAACTAATATAAACATGTATATATAAATTAAGTATTCAACTCACCCCTAAAGAAACGCCACAGCCACCACACACCGCAGCCAGAGGCCCCACCTACCATAAGACCTTCTGATCTGTACCCTGGAGATAATAAACCCTTCAAAGATGTCAGGGGGATAAGATTAATATACCAACACAGGTAGATAGAACACCTGCTGATTCAATTACCACCTGTCATCACCTGAGTAATTATTTGTATATTTATTTATCACAATTATGGATCTTTTTAAGTACGTTCATTAAGTTATTTTGTATAATTATGTTCAGGTAATTAATCTATATTATGATGTATGATGTTGTAGTTGATATTTAAGTTTTAAATTGGGTTAAATTCACTAAAATATGGGTCAGCCTTTGAGGTAAACATTGTGATCACGGGACCAATGAGTTCTCAACGTCTTTATTTTATGTATATTTTGTTTTTATAAATAACTTCTAATTATTATAACAATTATATATTATTTAAAATATAACTAATTTATTAAACTATGAATTATATTATTATTATATTATTTATTGTTAAAAGTAAATAAAGTTCTTATGAAAGCAATGTGTTGGAATTAGTTCATCAGGGGTTAATGTTTGTAAATAACTAATAATTACTACAACAACTATGTATAATTTAGAGAATAATTACCAAATAAACAATAATTATTTAATGTTTATTGTTGTAAGTGTACAGAGAAGTTATGGGTCATATGATTCATAAGGATTCAGTAGTAAGGTTCATACAGTGGGGTTCAAGAGCAAGATTCAAACAATAGGGTTCAATAATAAAATTCATACAGGTTTATTAGTGATATTAATACACATTAACTTTCAGTAATGGGATTTATAGACATTAGGTTTAACAAAAGGATTAATATACAAAAGGGATTCGGGTATTAGAGTTCACACGGGTTCGAAACTTGGATTCAAACAATGCCAGAAGACTCGTATAATAACCGACCATAAACAAAGCACAGGATGAAGGTTAATATTCTTCTTATGGGGGAAAATAAATGTGATTTTTCTCCATTTAATATAAGAAAAAGAAGATATTAGAAGACATTGTGAAGGTAATTGAAGGTTGGATGTTATTTATTATTCATCTATTGATTATATTTGTGATTTAATAGTGGATTTTATGCTTTATTGTAAGTGTTTGTGGGTATAGATAATTATTGACTCGTTTGCTATTATAGAGGATATGTTTTGTTTTATTTATATCAATGAATATTATATTAGATTGAGGGGTATTTGGGCTATTAAATGGTTAATGTTGGGATAAGTGTAAGTGTGTAGGCTTTCATCTTCAACACAACTGATAAATACTGAACTACATTTGATTTTAGTAATATATGTAATAACCATTAATTATTATATTATTTGTATGTCATTCAGTATTTAGACTGATTTTAATGATGGCTTTTATGAATTTATTGAAGCGGTGAAGCCATTATCTACTTATTATTTCCTAAGTTAATTTTAAGTTTTCTTCTCTATTTTATTTTTAGTCTGTGCATCAAAATAAGTTACAGTAAAAGTCAATGAGAGATGCCTAAGTTAACCAACTACCCAACGAAGAATCACTAAAGCTGAAAACTTATTTTTTACTTTAAGAATACTCCAAATCAGGCGAAGGAATTTTACGTTTTGTATTTTATTCTGTAAATAACAACGCTTAAGTTCATCACCTGTTTTAATTAGCGGCAACGTTTTGGGGACATTCACACGAGGGATCTCTCCCTGTGCTGACTAAAATCATCTGGCATTACCGTTATCCAATAAAAAAAGACGACACTGATTTGCCAATTTCTTGTTTGGTGATAAACATGAACCATTCCCAGTGTCCTTTTCACACACACACATAAATACTTCCAAGTTATATTAGATTAGGTTTGGTTAGTTTAGTTTAGATTAGATTTATATTAGTTTATATTAAGTCAGTTTGATAGGAAATATATACTAGGAAATAGTTCAAAATAGGAAAAACGAAAAAAAAATATTTATCCGACACAAAATTATCATTACTTCTTCATTTCAGATTGGCTCTTCTAAAGCCTCGATGACCCTTACTCACGCCACATTAATTCTCCCGTTTCAACCAGAGTGCATCATTCCCTTGTGTATTTTTATGGTAAGTGATATACGTCGGCAGGTAGAGACTCGGGAAAACTGCCTCGCGTTCTATGAGGTTCGTGTCTTTGCTTGGAATTGGCTCTTGTGTGTTTGGTAGTTAGTGATAATGAAAACACTTGATTAAATACTATACCTTACTACATTTTGGTGGGGTTAGGTTAGTTTAAGTAAAGTTAGGTAAGAGTAGATGATTAGGTTGGAGTTAAATTAGATTACTGTAGGTTAGGTTAGTGTTAAGGTACATTATCATCAGGAGAAATAAGTAGGAATGCCTAAACTTCAGATGATCCCAATCATTCTCACTTTTCATGCTAATTTATTATATTTTGTTGTCATTAAGCATTGACTTGTTGAACTTATGTCAGTATTGAGCTGTATTTTGCATAACTTAATCCTTAATCAGTGGCTAAGGATTCCCTACTCTGGAACGCAAGGAGCGTGAAATGTACTGTACAGTGCTGATGATTAGTGTCATCACCTGTGGGAGTTTTATGTTCCTTGCATTTATATGGGGCAGAGTACTGAATCCTCATCTGGCAATTAAGGATTAAACATCTAACTAAAGATAATTAATTGAATGTTATGTTTCGAATGAGTTCATTTGACTTGATCTTTGGGAGTAATATTACCACATGTTCTCAGATTTGTTCTCTTATTGCAGGTACGATGATTGATACAGTGTTCCCTTCCTGCACTAAATGATGTTGAAGACCACCACTACAAGGATGGCTGATGGAAGGGAATTATATTAACAAGTGTCTCTCTAACTCGTATTTTTGTTAGGCTGGACAAGATATGAGATTATGGGACAAACTGAACCATATTGTGGACGCCTCACCACAAACAGCTGTCAGGACAATGTGACTAATATTAAGATAGCAGCGTAAACAGTGTAACCATAGTGGAAGATAAATTTGGTGAAGGACTCTTAATATTTACTGTTGTAGTGACAATATTTGCATCTGTATTTTATTCTGGAAACATGAACTGAAAATTTTCTTATAACAATTGCCATTTTTACAGGAATTTGATATACTGTAATTGGTTTACCATAGTAACATATTATATACAGTATATGGTCCCCTCTGTGGTGAATAAAATTGTCTGACATTAACCAAAAACAGAATATTCAAAGTGGCATCCTCGTAGTGAAGGGGTGAACTGGAGATATTATTGACTTGTATTTAATAACTACAGGAGTGAATTCAGAACACAAATACAGACGTCATATCACTTAATTTGAAGCAAAATATTAACAAAAATTACCAGTATGTTCAGTAGACTTTGCCTCAGTGAGACTGATGAGGAGACATGTGATTTACTTCCTAAGATGGAGGATAACTCTGAGTGTGGTAAGACTGATCCTGTAATTAAGGCAGAAAAAACACTGGACGTGGAGGGACAGCCTTCACTCAACTGTTCTGATGAGTTACAGGAACAGTCGGAGTCCGTGAATGTTATTGGTAATCCCGACTCGACCTCTGTGCCAATAGACGGTGGTTTTGTGGAACAAGTTATAGAGCCCAAACCAGGCAGCTTCGGGGAGCCCAATCCACGCAGCTTCAGGGAGCCCACGAGCAGGTCGTATAGGTGTGACGAATGCAATGTTAGTTTCAGTCGCTACACCCTCCTGGTCGCCCACAACAGGAAGCACAAGGAAGGTCCGCCGTACTTTTGTGACGACTGCAGCCAAAGTTTCGACATTGAAGACGATTGGTTGGACCACAGAGAAGTAGGTTGTGCGGTAAAAAATACCACGAGAATACACACCAACAAGAGGCATCGGTGCACGTATTATGGCACGAGGCAGAACAAGACATACGACGGGAAGTCTGAGGGGAAGCGGTACTGCTGTCACCATTGCAGGAAATTGTTCAAGACCATCGGGGCGAGGAATGACCACGTGAGGAACCTCCATAAAGGCTTAAGACCACACAGGTGTGACCAATGTGACAAACAATTCTACAGGAAGTTTAATCTTGCCGTACACAAGAGAAAACACAGCTCTGATCGTCCACACGAGTGCAAGATATGCCATAAAAGGTTTAAATCCTCCGTCAGTGTTAAGATACACATGGAAATACATTCAGACAAGAGACCGTTCATGTGTGAAAATTGTGGGAAGGTTTTTAAGACGCTGTCGGTGCTTGAGAGTCACCGCACCATACACACCGGGGAGACAAAGTTCAAGTGTAACATGTGTGGGAAGTCTTACCGGTACCGTGCGTCGCTGTTCGTCCACATGCGCACACACACGGGACAACGGCCCTATAGCTGCAACCACTGTACTGCCTCGTTCATGGTGAAGAGTCATCTCACCGAACACTTGAGAATCCACACGGGAGAACGACCCTTCGAGTGCGAGTTCTGTGAGGCGTGTTTTTCGAGGTCCATCAGCCTGAAGAAACACCTCAAGTCCCACATACGAGCAGGATTCGATTTAAATTTAGACTCGGCGATGTACCACGCAAAGCTACAGGCTCGCATCACGCCCAAAGACCCCCACATCTCACCCGACCACCAACACCAATTCATCCCGAAGGTCTGTCACTATATTAAGGACGAGATATTTGCGAGTGAAGAGGGGAGTAGTACAATACACGAAACTCGTAAAGAAAGTCTAACATTGTACACCAAACCGCCTATTGATGGAGAGCCTCTTGTGGTCGTGACAATAACGGGCGTCGGAGATGGGACCAACTGTGTCCACCAAATCAACAAAGTTCGCAGAGAAAACAGAGCATCAGCTAAAACTAGTACCGTTAAGATCGAGGCTGTGGAGGAAGCCAGCGGTATTTTACAAGGTCAGGAATTTGTATTTGTGGACAACCTTAAGGGGAATGGGACATTCCAGTTCACGGATCTAACTCCAGTCAGTAATAACCGAGAGAATGATGATAATTTACCCGTGATTTACATAACCGATTATGATACGTCTAACGAGAACGATGCACCTCAACCTATAGTTCTCGGTCAAATGTCAATAGATTCTGGCCTGTGTAGAGAGTGGACGATTCCCCAGAGTGTTATAACGGATACAGAACTCAAAGTTGGTCGCACTAGCGGTATCAAAGCGTCAAATACACAAGTAAATGATCCGCAGTCGTGTTGGCTTAAGTCAGAGAGACGAGAGAGTGTTGCTATTTCCTCCGACGTGAAGGGAGAATGTGTCGATACGGATTACCGCGACAAGATCGACGGCACGAGTTTTAATCAAACGTCCGTCAAGAACGAGGAAGATGTACTCACGGATAACAAAATTAAAAGTCTGTTGTTAAACCGGGATATATCCGCCGGCTGTGACCTAAACCCTGGTGAAGTGGATAAGCAGTCGGATACCAGTCTAATACTCGCTCAGCTGGAGGAATCTGAAACCGTTCCATCGACCAAGACAAAGATTAAATACTCCAAGAGACGTAGACTACCCCTCAGGAAATGTCGGTACTGCGACCTGTCGTACAGGTACGTGGCTCTTCTCGAGGCACACGAAGCCAGGCATGAAGTGAGAGAGGAGAAGCCGATGATGGAAACAAATGAGGACGAATCTGAGTTAATTAATAAATATATACCCATAACCCCGACCACTGGGGAAGATCTGCCATACAAGTGTGATCAGTGTAGTTGTTCTTTTTCATTTAGGAGTGAACTTAGAAATCATGTCAAATTACATTCAAATAAATATCACTATACATGTAAGAACTGTCATCAGGCTTTCCAACAGGAGATATTTTTAGCTAAGCATCAGTGTGGACGAGCTCATGGTAGTGGTGGCAGTGTTCCCGTTGTCGCCCAGAACAGCCACATGACACCAGCCGTTCCCGGAAGAACGAAGAACAAACCTGACTCTGGATTAAACCACAAGTGTGATAAATGTGGGGAAATATTCCACAAGGAGTTCATACTTAAAGTCCACTATAGAAAACACACTGGCAAGAGGCCATATAAATGCACAGATTGCAATAAAATATTCATCTCTGCCACACACCATAAAGTTCACAGAAGAATACATACCGGCGAGCGACCGTATGTGTGTGCAAAGTGTCAAAGAACATTCAGACGCAGAACAGTACACGACCATCACGTTGAGGCGTGTGAAGCAGCAGTGAGGTCGGGTAGGGACGATACCCAGACCGATGAAGCAAACAGTGCGACTGTGTGTGAAAATATCCCCGACTTGAGAACAGGCGAGACAGTCAACTTAGAAAACATGAATTCTTTTTTGGAAATCACCAAGGAGGAATCTAAAGAGGAGCTCATTGATCCTGAGCCTCAAGAAACGGAACAAAAATCCCATATTGAAACTGAAGATCGAACTAACACTGCAGAGGTTAAGGAAGATAGAGATGAAACACATTTAAGTGAAGTAATAGGAGACGATGGTGTTAAAGATATGTCGGATAAATTACAGACAGAGAAAGTGATCTCGGGGGAGTTTCAGATGTTCGAGTCATTGGAAGCCGCGACGGGAGGACACGTTAAAACGCCTCCTCGAGACTTTCAGAAACGCAGAAGAAAATTACAGGGACCACACGGGTGTACACACTGTCCCAAGTCGTTCAAGTATCTCAGCACTCTACACGCCCACGAGAGAAGCCACACGGGAGAGAAGCCATTTTCTTGTACAGAGTGTGGGAAGACGTTTTCCAAGAAGAGCAACATGGTGATCCACATGAGGATACACACGGGTGAACGTCCATTCCTGTGCGACTACTGCGGGAAATACTTCACTAATAAATACACCTTAATTGCCCACAAACGCCTCCACACCCAAGAACGGCCGTTTCCATGCAGCATCTGCGGGAAGACTTTCCGGTACGAGGCCAGCAGACACGTACACCTCAAGAGACATGCGGGCAACAGGGCACACAAGTGCGACCTCTGTCCAAAAGCTTTCGTGGCCAAGGGCGACTTGGACGACCACCGCAGGACACACACCGGCGAGAGACCCTACAAATGCGATCACTGCGACCGTAGATTCACCGCCCGACACCACCTGACGGAACACAGGAGACTACACACGGGCGAGAAGCCTTTCAAGTGTCGCTTTTGTCCGATGACTTTCGCTCGATCTGGTACTTGTAAAATGCACGTCCAGAGACATTTAAAGACGCCAAGACAACAAATTTTATGAAGCCATTTTTCCAGACCATGAAACTCTTGTACTAAATAACCATATCCTTTATATTAAGTTACAATGTTCTTTTTTTTAGTTAATAATAATAATAATATGTTTTTGTATAAAGGAAAAACTGTGTTGTATCAATAAAGAAAAGAAAGAATTATAGTATAGTATTATTAAAAAATTACTTATAAAAATGTTTAAAAAAGGTGTTGGTAAAAGGAGAATGAGACAGGTTAATCGAGATCATGTCTTATTGGAGGTAATGTTTGTCTGTCTGTCTGTGTCTATATGTTCAGTATTTGTATCTATCCATCCGTCTATCTATGTCTGGCTATCTGTCTATCTATGTCTAGGTATCTATCTATCTATGTCTAGGTATCTATCTATCTGTGTCTGGCTATCTCTGTGTACCTATCTATCTGTGTCTGCCTAACTATCTATCTGTCTGTGTCTGACTATCTATCTATCTGTGTCAGGCTATCTATCTATCTATCTGTATCTGGCTATCTATCCATCTTATACGAGAGAAAATCGTGAAAACGTCTGAGAAACCCAGCCTAAAATATCGTCCCAATGAAAAACACATAAGTTCCCCCCTGAACTAAAACAAACCTGAGAGAAAACGAGAATTAGATTACCATTACGGGAACTACCCTAAATCTCACATGGACCTAATGATCTTAAGTCAGTAAGGTCGAGTGTTGGTTGTGATGGTAAATGACTTTGGGTTTTATGGTTTTTAGTAATATATGGATGTTATTGGCTCGTGGGAGTGATTTTGAGGTTTGTTGAACTGGGATACTCGTTAAGATGAGGGCAGGGGTTGTCGAGTCAGTATTTGCCAACAGTGTGTAAACGAGATGTAATCGACCACCCAAGTGGCTAACGGGCCGATCAGTGGCGAGGAGGATAAAAGTAAAAATAGACGAAGATACACAACCACTGACACTCAATATGGCACCCACATAAAGGTCAACCTCTTGGGAGTCATGAGACATAGAGGCAAGCATGAACTTAGCATGCTTCCCTGTTGGGCGCTGTAAACGCTTCTGCGCTTCACCCTACACAAGAATGTAGGGGTGGGGGGGGGGAAGGGGTGCCCAAAAAATATCAAAAGTTATATCTTTTTTTTAAGTTCAAGGTTAATATTTACGCTCAACGTTTACATTCAGGTTCCTTGTTCAAGTTCAAAGTTTATCTCAAAGTTCCTTAAGTAAGCTCAAAGTTTGCCTTAAAATCTTACCATTATCACTTACATAAACTTTCAAAGTATAAACCACAAACTAGAGTGTGTGCGTGTGCGTGTGTGTGTGTGTGTGTGTGCGTGTGTGAGGGCAGTGGAGATGTCTGTGATGAACGACCAACAGCTGTTTGTGACACACTGTATTTGCTTCCTCCCAGACCCGTCCTCTCTCCTCCCTCCCAGACCCGTCCTTCTCTCCCTCCCTCCCTCCCTCCCAGACCCGTCCTCTCTCTCCCTCCCTCCCAGACCCGTCCTTCTCTCCCTCCTCCCAGACCCGTCCTCTCTCTCCCTCCCTCCCAGACCCGTCCTTCTCTCCCTCCCTCCCTCCCAGACCCGTCCTCTCTCTCCTCCCTCCTCCTTCTCTCTCCCAGACCCGTCCTCTCTCTCAGACCCGCCCTTCTCTCCCTCCAGACCCGTCCTCTCTCTCCTTCCCAGACCCATCCTTCCTTCCCTCCCTACCTCCCAGACCCGCCCTTCTCTCCTCCCAGACCCGTTCTCTCTCTCCTCCTTCCCTCTCTCCTTCTCAGACCCATCCTTCGTTCCCTCCCTCTCCCCAGACCCATCCTTCTCGCCCTCCCTCCTTCCAGACCCGTCCTCTCTCCTCCCACCACCCTTCCTTTCCTTCGTTCCTCCCAGATCCACCTCTCCTGCTTCCCTCCTTCTTCTCCTCCTCACACACACCATCTCTCCCCTTCCAGATAAATCCGTTTCTGACATTCTGCCCCCCCAGGTCGGTCTCCCCTGATGGTTCCCAGGGTAACAGGAGCCTCGAGAGGACATCACCAGCGGCTTAGTGCCTACATCAGGGTAGGTGATGACGGCCCCGTCCCTACTACACCACGTCTGACGGAGGGAGGGAGTGTTGTGTAGGTGATGGTGGAAGTGTGAGGCGTATTTGTATATAACGCAAATTACTGTTACATATTTATCTATAGTGTTGGGCGTGTACATTACACCCCCACCCGCTCGAGGTCTTAATACTGTCTTGTGTATATAGGGGACACTTTCTAAAAACGGCGTACACATTCCTTAACGGTCCGACTCTCGTAATGCCCCTAAAAAGTGAGGTGCTTCCCCGTTTGGAGGACTGTACTGTCACCCCGTCTGGTCCCCGAGATATGTCCAAAGGACCACCAGACTGATGCCTGCACTACAGCACCTGTTACCCAGAGAGATAAGAACGCCTGCAGTTGTCTAGTTTATACAATAGGCGGGCAAAGGGTAACTTATTAGAAGTCTAATAACACCTCGGAGGACATTACTTAGTCGAGTGTCCTCACCTGGAGCTGGCGGACGCTTGCCCCACAAGGGGTCACAGCTCAAGGTTGAAGAAGGCGCAAGTCCAGAAAACTGTGAGGGCAAACTTTTTCGGAGTGAGAGTTGTGAACTCTTGGAACAATCTACCAGAGAGTGTTGTGACGGCGCCGAGTGTGAGCTGTCTCAAGACCAGACTTGACCAACAGTGGAGCAGGTTTAGGTACATTCAGGAGCCAGTACATGCCCAGTACCTGCCCAACAGAGCGTAACGGAGACGTGACCGATCGCCCAAGCGGTGAACGAGCCGATCAGTGGCGAAGAGGATAAAAGTTAAGCATAAAGAAAATTGAAGACCAATGATATTTTTAAGACACGTAAACAACAACATTAACAAGTACACACTGTTTACGGACAATTACCATAAGGAGGACAGCTTTTAGGGAGTGTACCCAGACCACACACTCTGACCATCTGTCATCTCCCCCCCCTCCCCACACACACACAGTTAGAAAAACAGGAGTGGGGGGGGGGGGAAGAGGGAGTGTAGGGTTACACACACACATCTTACTGGGAGGGTGACACTGTACACCATGACAGGGCGACTCACTGCCAGTTCAGACAGCGTAGTAGAAGCTTGCGTTCGGGAGAGGTTAAACCCAAGTTATTAAATATTAATAAAACTTAAGATTAATCACTTTTTTTTGTATTTGGACAGAAGGAAATATTTCTATAGCAGATACTTCCTGATAGACACGTACTGTACTCTCAGTGTAGGTTCAAAATTGTGTTAACATTTTCAGTCGGTTGTGAAATTCTCAAAACTGGATTTATAAACAATCGTGGTAATTATTTCTCGTAAGTGATGACGAAATAATACACTTATTCATTATACGTCCTCTTAGTGCCAATTAAGGTGGTATGTAGGCTACTGTAATTTTGTCTCCTAACTGGTGTGTTAAGTGAAGGTATCTAGTTAAGGTAGAGTCTCAGTGTTAATTTTGTCTCCTAACTGGTGTGTTAAGTAAAGGCTCTAGTTAAGGTAGAGTCTCAGTGTTAATTTTGTCTCCTAACTGGTGTGTTAAGTAAAGGCTCTAGTTAAGGTAGAGTCTCAGTGTTAATTTTGTCTCCTAACTCATATGTAAAGTGAAGGTATCTAGTTGAAGTGGAGTCTCGGTGTTAATTTTGTCTCCTGAATGGAATTAACTGAACGTATATAGTTAAAATCTTCACTTACGATAAACAACTCTCATACGATTTTTTTTAAGAATCCTGAAGAGTCGACTCTGGTGGATCACTTCTGAAGATGACCATGAAGAACTCAGCTTTACTACTGCTGGTGTCCTGGCTCGTGGCTGGGTTCCTACCTGCCACAGCTAACGAAAACACAGACGATAAGAATCTCTGCGTCATGACCGATGTTCTAGTAGCCATGAAAGAACTACTGGTTATGTTAAGTAATGAAATACGCGAATTAAAGCAAGAGGTGACGAATACGTGTAAGCCTAGTGGTGACAGTGGTGGTGTTTGTGCTTGTGGTGATGGTGAAGATGGTGGTGAAGGTGGTGTTGGTGAAGATGGTGGTGAAGGTGGTGTTGGTGATGGTGTCGACAATTTGACTCAAAACGATACACAGCTCCCAGAGGATAAGACCGAAAATGAGATCAATGGTATTTATATTTTTTGTTTTATAACTTAATAGGATTCAATAGTGTTTATAGAATATTCAGTAGTATTTATTGGTAAATTTAATCAGAATTTTTTAATGTTTGTGTTTACAGAGTCCCTTGATGTTTGTGTTTACAGAGTCCCTTGATGTTTGTGTTTACAGAGTCCCTTGATGTTTGTGTTTACAGAGTCCCTTGATGTTTGTGTTTACAGAGTCCCTTGATGTTTGTGTTTACAGAGTCCTTGATGTTTGTGTTTACAGGTCCCTTGTGTGATGTTTGTGTTTACAGAGTCCCTTGATGTTTGTGTTTACAGAGTCCCTTGATGTTTGTGTTTACAGAGTCCCTTGATGTTTGTGTTTACAGAGTCCCTTGATGTTTGTGTTTACAGAGTCCCTTGATGTTTGTGTTTACAGAGTCCCTTGATGTTTGTGTTTACAGAGTCCCTTGATGTTTGTGTTTACAGAGTCCCTTGATGTTTGTGTTTACAGAGTCCCTTGATGTTTGTGTTTACAGAGTCCCTTGATGTTTGTGTTTACAGAGTCCCTTGATGTTTGTGTTTACAGAGTCCCTTGATGTTTGTGTTTACAGAGTCCCTTGATGTTTGTGTTTACAGAGTCCCTTGATGTTTGTGTTTACAGAGTCCCTTGATGTTTGTGTTTACAGAGTCCCTTGATGTTTGTGTTTACAGAGTCCCTTGATGTTTGTGTTTACAGAGTCCCTTGATGTTTGTGTTTACAGAGTCCCTTGATGTTTGTGTTTACAGAGTCCCTTGATGAGTCCCTTTGATGTTTGTGTTTACAGAGTCCCTTGATGTTTGTGTTTACAGAGTCCCTCCCTTGATGTTTGTGTTTACAGAGTCCCTTGATGTTTGTGTTTACAGAGTCCCTTGATGTTTGTGTCCCACAGAGTCCCTTGATGTTTGTGTTTACAGAGAGTCCCTTGATGTTTGTGTTTACAGAGTCCCTTGATGTTTGTGTTTACAGAGTCCCTTGATGTTTGTGTTTACAGAGTCCCTTAATGTTTGTGTTACAGAGTCCCTTGATGTTTGTGTTTACAGAGTCCCTTGATGTTGGTGTTTACAGAGTCCCTTGATGTTTGTGTTTACAGAGTCCCTTGATGTTTGTGTTTACAGAGTCCCTTGATGTTTGTGTTACAGAATATATCTTTTGAGGGATCGGGTATATAAAAAATGAGTGAGGATGGGAAGGGGGTAACAGGGTGCAAATATCCGTGACAACCGACTCTTCCACCAACAGCTGATGCCATTAAACTCGTAATAGTAGATAAAATAATCACAATATTTATCAACAATTAAAGATTATAACAAAATATACATCTCTTTCTCGTTAGGCGAATAAAAACATCAACTGTACAGGATGTCTCCAAAAAAAAAATCCTACTTTACCGACTTTCGTGTATTTATTAAACATTGTCCTTTTTTGCAAGAGACTTCATACATCTACAAGAAAGGACAATGTTGATGTTGTAATACGAACATACACACGATATACATGATAGTTTGTATAATGCAATGTAGTGTGTATACATTTTCCCCAAGACACCCTGTTCACGAGTATTGCATGACGTCAGTTCAGCTACGTCGCGTTACACCCACACATCTGGTAGTAGTTATGTGGGTGTGGGTGGGGGTAGTAGTGTGCATGTTATTATAATAAAAATCAGAATTAAAAATATGTGGTTCTGTGTTTGTAAAGGTCATCCTCATTTGCCTCTGTATGTTAGGGTCTTTCGTCTATCTAAACATTATCTATAAGCAACGTAACGTAACCCATCCTAACTATTCTAGCTATTAAACTCCCTTATCTATCAGTCAGTGCCGGATTTAGACCTGTGGAGGCCCATGGGCAGCATCTTTGTGGAGGCCCCCCTCATTATAACTACCCAAGAGGGTGGGGTGGCGAGTGAAGCAGCCTAAACATCTGGGAGTTCCGGGGGGCGCTGTAAGCCCCCCGGGAAAATTTTGAAATTTGAACACTTCATTGGAGAATTTTGAAGCCATATGCAGTTACTGTATATTGAGGAAATTAGAACATATTGTAATATGTGGAGGCCCCTGGGCAGCTGCCCACTTTGCCCACTCCTGAATCCGGCCCTGCTATCAGTCAACCTATCTATCTATCTTTGTCAACTTATCTCTCTATCTATCAATCAATCAATTAATCGTATACCCAGCATCACGTATGGAAACGGATTTTTTTTAATGTAAAGTTATTATTATGTTTAATTACTTAGAGATATACCGCTTGATTAAAAAAAAATAATTACGTTAGTTTGAAATACAGTATTATGTATGTATGTATTTACCTGTATGTATCAACTATCTATGTATCAATTTCAGAATTAATTTATCCATCTATGTACTGTATGTATGTATGTATGTAAGTATCAATTAGTTAAAAATACAAAAAACTATCTAATTTATATATCCATGTATACATCTATCTACTTATCGATTTAACTACAGTATCTACTTATCTATATACAGTATCTACTTGTTATGTATTTATGTATGTATGCACTTATCTATGTATCTATCTCTCTCTCTTGTCTATTACAGATATCCTAGAACCTATAACCAACCTCACTATCACCACCACTATCGACCCCTTCTTCGACTACAACGACACTGACTATGAGGAAGACACTGACTATGAGGAACCCCTGGATCTCCTCGCTAATTGGTGGAATTCTATATCACCTTTCTCTCCTAAGCCAACCGGAGGAACGGATAATTCTACAATAGGGCTTGGTGAGGATGGTGGTGATGATGATGATGATGGTGGTGGTGAAGGTGATGATGGTGGTGGTGAAGGTGATGATGGTGGTGGTGATGATGGTGAAGGTGATGATGGTGAAGGTGATGATAGTGAAGGTGATGATGGTGAAGGTGATGATGGTGATGATAATGATGATCTTACCACAAAACTAACTACTACTACTACTACTACTACAACTACGTCTACTACTGAAGTGCCTTATACTTTACCACCTGTTCGTAAGTATTGTTGTCCTCTTGTTGATAGATTAGTGTAGTTATACAAGCCTAACGATGCAATTAAAGACCCTATTAGTTGTTGTAGCGTAGTTATTATTATCATAAGTCAAGAAAACATGTAAAAAAAATAGGGTGTTAGTGATTTAGTATAAGAAACGATCTCCTTCCTTAACTAGAACCAAACAACAACAAACTGTCCTAATAATCCACCTAATATTAAACTTTGTGGCCATTAGCCACATCATGTCCAGTGCCATTCAGACTGGAAGCCGAGAGCTGCTACATAATCTTCAATAATAAAGCGGACTGGAGGTCTTGGGGAGGTGCTCACGCTATCTGCCAGAATTACGGTGGAGGATTGGCTGCCCCCTGGCGACTGTCGCAACTTCAGGAGTACATCACACGGGAATACTGTGAGTACTTCCTCTTGTGTAATGTCTCAGGAATGTATAATGCATTTCTTTACAGGATTTTGTAGCAATAGTGTGAAAGATTACATTGTAACAGCCATATGAATCATCAATTACTAACCTTTTCTACCAAGCTTAGAATACTTGACCCTTCATACAGTACTGTACTTACCTTTTCTACCAAGCTTAGAACACTCGAGCCTTCATACAGTACTGTACTTACCTTTTCTACCAAGCTTAGAACACTCGAGCCTTCATACAGTACTTAACCTTTTATACCAAACTTAGAATACTTGAGCCTTCATACAGTACTTAACCTTTTCTACCAAGCTTAGAATACTTGAGCCTTCATACAGTACTTAACCTTTACTACCAAGTTTAGAATACTTGAGCCTTCATACAGTACTTAACCTTTTATACCAAGCTTAGAATACTTGAGCCTTCATACAGTACTTAACCTTTACTACCAAGTTTAGAATACTTGATCCTCCATAATACTATACTAACAAACTTTTCAACTGAGCTTATAATACTTGATCCTTTATACACTAACCTTTTGATCCTCTATATAGTACTCTAACTCTCTGAGGTTGTTTTCACTGCCCTTACCTCTTTATACAAGTCGACCAGGAACAGCCGTCATCCTATCCTCTTCAACCTGGTGTAGCTTCTATCCTGTTAGTGGATGTAATGTTAAATAGATTTCTAAAACATTCACAATTTTCATCATTTTAATTTTAATAAGTAAAGATAATTAGAATGATTTATTGTTTATTTAAATCTCCCAGATGTTATGTGGGAGTTGGCTACTAAGGTACCCCTCTTCCTTCCTCCTTCCCTCCCCATTGACTGATGTTTATAAATTTTGTTATGGCTAATCCTTATTTTTTTTCTCCCATGGTTTAATATTTTTATTTATTCATTCATTCAAGACTCCACCTAAGTTATATTAAAGTCACTTCCTTTCACTTACAGCCGACACCTTTTGGGTAGGAGCGCGGGTCACCACAGGCAAGAGGTCATGGGATTGGCTCTCAGGCAGGGAAGTTGCCAAGAATGAATGGAAACCCGGCCAACCCAGCAAGAACCCCAGTCAAAAGTGCATGCACCTCGACAAATGGTCAGGTTACCGCGGCAAAAACTACTTCTGCGGTGCAAAGTTCCCATTTATTTGCGAGTTCCGAGAGTCGCCAGTAAACGAATAACTCTACTGGGGCCTAGGGATCGGAGCAAGACTATACTGTACACTGAATATTCTTGAGGGTCCTTTACAGTTATTTCCTTGTGATTAATATTTGTCATTATTCATCAATATGTAAAGAATTTGTCAAGTATATTAGTCAAAATGTAAAGCTTTTCTTAAAAATTAATTCTAATACACAAGGATATTAGATACATACTGTCACATTTAATGTTATCAGACCATAAAAAACAAACAAAAGATTACACGACTATTATTTTTTGGTTGGTTAAAATATTTCCCTTCCCCACGTACTAAAAAACTCTTATTTCATTGGGTAAAATTACCTTCCCACTAACTTAAAATTATCATTAGGAGTAAAAATAAGGTAATTTAACAATATACAAACAGTGCTATAGAGTGGAAGCATTAACATGGTGGTAATACAAAATAAGACGGATATTTTACGTGGACGTTAACTATAGTAGTACTGAAAGTTTTCCCCAAATTCACACAAAAATAGATATATTTTTAGGAAGCTATCACATGCACAAGTTAAACATATTAATAAATTTTCGATATATAATCATAAATATACTGTAACATATCTTAATGTACTATAATAAATATATCCTGTTCATGTAGACAGTAAATACCGGTATATCCTGTTCCTGTAGACAGTAAATACCGGTATATCGTGTCTATCATCTGCAACTGATAATATAATGCCAAGTCTTACACAAGAGTAAACAGAGTACCATCCTGTGTTCAAATACCATGATATATTGTTGTCAAAATGAGTGTCTATATATTTGTTTAATATTGTATGAGTATGTTGTCCTTTTATATATTTTCTGGTGGTATGTGGCACTGTACAGGGTGTGGCATAAGTCGTGTACCATGAATGATAGTTTGTATGGGGTGATATTTTTTTTTTAATTTACCCACAAGACACCCTGTTTAATCTAGCATTCAAGTTGTACAAAGTTATGACACACCCTGTACAACACACATCCATTATGGCGCACATTACTCCACACCTTGTACAACATACATCCTTTATGGCGCACGTTACTCCACACCTTGTACAACATACATCCTTTATGGCGCACGTTACTCCACACCCTGTACAACACATCCTTTATGGCGCACGTTACTGCACACTCTGTACCCCATAGTACATCAAAACACGACCTGTACTTCATATTAACATTAATCTCGGGGTTCCTGCTCACGAAACACATCCATAACCGAGAAAAATCCATAAAATTAACATTATTCTCAACAGGTTAAAACACACTAGTGATTTTTAACATGTGACTTTGATGTCAATAAAGTGTTTCCCCGTAGGTCATTACAGCAACACCTCAGATAACACCCACTATTTGACAACAAGACATTAATAACTTCTATAGTTAATAATATAATATATTTTTAAGGTATTTTAGTTTTCAGAATTATGTAATGCAGTACTATTTAGTAATGTGCAGATAAACTTATTTGGTTTGATATTTTTACTATGGTTTTATTTCCCAGGTGTTTAATTGTTTATATTTTGTACAGTACAGTATACAGTACCTCTATAGTGTACAGTATACAACAATATAGTGTACAGTATACCCCAATAACAGGTGAGAAGCCGACTGTTGCAGTTAAAACAGTCGAGGTATACATAATTTAAAGCTGATATATGGTAGATTTAAAGCTTAGATCATGTAAAGCTTAAGCACCATTAAACGAAGAGAAAAAGCTGATAAACGGTGAAAATTATAACATAAAATGAAAGTGAAAAAAAATGTGAAAAATTATAAAACATGAATAAATATACAGAGTATTTATGTAGAATATAATCAACTACAGACATAAATAACAATAAAAATACATCAAATTTCCACAAAACCCGGCAAAATACAATAATACAACCGTTCATTTCTATGAGGGTCGGTGACAACATTGCATCATAAAACAGAACACGTAGTAATTGCTTTTGAAATTATTAAAAAGCATAAGAGTTATTCATTCTAGTTCATAATGCTTCTGGGGTCGTTAACTTTTACAATGGGTCATAATACATATACTGTACTGTGTGTATTCAATGTATAGTACAGTATACATTTCTGGTCGTAATTCTCAGTATTTTTAGTAACAAAAGCCTTTACGTCTCTCATTCAACATCTGGTTAAAGTTTACAAATTTGACCGTTCACTCGAGTTATCCTTTTTCGAAGACTTGTTACCTCCTGTCACAACACATGGGAGTTACTGAGTGTATCAGGTGTGTGCATGTGTGTGTGTATCAGGTGTGTCTGTGAGGATGTTGTATATGTTTGTGTAGTAATATTTCTGGATAGAGCTTTGGAATCTCTATATAACTAAATGTACAGTATACATAAATGGTGAAATGATTGTAGCTCCTACTGACCTACAAAGGATATGAACGACTCACTTGTGGACTATTAACACATATATACAATTATCTGTTTTATACCATCCCACTTGGACGATTAGATTAAGTTAGGTGAGGTTAGATGAGGTCAAGTTAGGTCAGGCTAAGTTATGATAGGCTAAGTGAGGTTGGGTTAGGTTAAGTTAGATCTTAAATCATCTTGGTACTCACAATCATCTAAGTGGCATGTAATACAACAGCCAAAGTCATATTTCTTCATGAAGTTAGAAGCAACATTTAAATCCAGACAAGATAAAATTCTCCATATAATATTCCCTCAATATATAATCAGAGATCCCAAACAGCAGCAGAAAAACACAAGTCGACATTTGTGCGGCTTTGACGAGACCACGAGCCAGATGACCAACGTAAAATAAACCTCGAAGAAAACGCAGCCCTCACCCTAAAGCCGTTTTCCATTACCTAAATTATTCACACACACTACAGGATAATAAATGACAATAGAGATTTTATAATGATATATATTATAGCCATAAAAAACAAAATCATAATGAAACAGTAATAGTAGTCCATATGTTTAGTAATACTGTACTGAACTTTACACAATCACTTCACCTGGTAATATTGCAAGTACTGTAAATGACGATAAATAAGTTCTCAAGAGGCGCCTAACACACTCTTTATAGAAAAATAACAATACGATAAAAATCTCAATATATTTTATACAGGAACACTCTAGTCATCATACAGCATAAATCACTATAATGAAAAAATTTAAATTGAGGTTGATCGTACGACAAGAGGCTAACACATGTAAACAAGTCTGGGTCGACTGTTTGTAGGCCAAGTCATCGATTGTTTACACTCCCCACCCAACCCCACACACACAAAGCACCAAACTAAACCAAGGTAAACGTTGTCACAAAGTTTTCTCAAAGTTATCACTTCCTTGAGACACCCCAGCTTATTTCACCCAATGCTATACGGTGTAGCTAGGTTAGGTCGAGTCAGGTTAGGTTACGTTACGCCAGGTTAGGTTAGCATTAGTATTTCAATAATCAGGTGAAATAAACTGAGTCTCCTCATTTCCACACCACCCCCATCCCATATTTGTCGCAAATGACATATCCCAGACCAGAGCCGTAACCCGACAGTACATTACATAACAGTCACGAGCCCATACCCACCACCTACACACACAGACACTGACACAACACTACCCTATAATACACAGATGATGTACAATACCCTCACAGACCATCCCGGCACACGAGACAACAATGCAACAGTAATTTGTACCTTTAAGTATGATAGTTGACTAAATTTATACAACAGAGGGGCATATCTGATGGTAGTTCATTTATGGTTAAGCTCGGTGTCTGTTAGTATGTGCCGTATTGTTCTGGGTCATGTCTTGTTTGAGGTAATTTTCAGTTACGTTTATATAGAGAGACAATCTATGCATCTCTAGGTTTCCTATAACACGACAGATTTATAATTTCCCGATGAATAGAAACCTCGATATTTCCCGACTGAATCTAAAATTTCCCCGACATATTCCCGACTAATGAGAATACTGTATAATTTTCCCCAACAAGCAAAAAATCCACACAATTTCCTCTACAATTTTTATATTTCCCGAAGTCTGAAGAAATCTAGCGTTTTTCCCCGACAAGCAGAAACCTGCCCCGAAAAAACACATCCAGATCAACTGTACCATTTCTCGACCTTGCCTCGACTTCTAAGAAAAATAAAATCCTTCCCGACCATGAACACACAGAAACCTCAAACTACTAACTTCTGGAATACAGTCAATAGTTAGGTTACATTAACTACAGCACTAAATACAGCAGATGTCTTTACTGTACCACCTTACATGAATTTTTACCATGGAGAAGAGTAACAGGCTTCATACACTTATCAACTAGAATGTTTTAATGGAGTTCTATTTATATGATGAGGAGAAAACATGTATTTCAATGTACTGTACACAAGATTACATTTACTCTTTGTAGTTAAAAGATAAAAGTACCGTAGTATAGAATTGAATTATTACAGGGTGTCTCATAAAAATATATATGTATCTTTTTAATGATTTTTTGTGAAGATCGCGTCGATGACTGCGGCTACAACATCGTCCTCACACATCAATGAGCGATGACTAAAGTTGATGTTGTAATACCGGACAATCATTAACACGATCGTCACAAAAACCTGTAAGGGAGTACCATACACATTTTTCTGAGACACCCTGTATGATTTGTGGATTCTAAAATGTCATTTATATCACTATTTTATTGCTTAAAAGAAACACTCACCAAAACATGGACCACACGGGAAATATTTGGCCGCGTTCTTCCGTGGTATCTCGGGAAAAAGTATACAAACTACACCTTATGGATTTTTGTGTAAATCGAGTGAATGATTGTCCGTACGGTATTAAAAAAAAAACAGCATTGTCCTCCCTTGTTGATGTGTGAGGACAATGTTGTTATTCCGACCACAATCATTGATGCAACTTCTACAAAAATCCTGACCGTTAGTGTGGATACATTTTTCTTAGACACTGCTTATGTGGGCCCTTTGTATAAGAAAGGCTCAAACACATTATCATCAAATATACTTCCTTATCTATTCCAGATTTGGTTCAATAATAAATAATAAAACAATACAATAATCTGAGAGTTTATACAAATTTTTTTCCAGATAGTGAAAAATTATGGCAAATATTTCATCAAGTTATTTGGTAAAAAAAAAAACTATGCAAAAAAATCTCCAGTCACTTCAATTAAATAAACAGAGTAATATAAATAATTCCTATATATGATTTACACATTGATAATTATCCTATTATGATTATTATTATTATTATATTTAGTTATTTGGTGAAACTCACAAAATTCTGAAGGATTATTAATTATTGTCTGTATGTTAATAATAATAATTTAACCCCTTCACTACGAGGACGCTACTTTAAATATTTTATTTGGCTTATGACGGACGATTTTATTCAGCTCAGAGGGGTCCCCATACACAAATGTTTAAAGATACTAGACAGATGTACCTCAAAAACCATAGTTACTCCTATAAAATGAATAGATGTGAAGATTCCTCTTTTAATAAAATCATTTTACCCTTGAATAAACAAATAAACAAACTTCTAACGTAGCCGACTCGATATCTGGTACTGCACTGCCGACTCACAAACAATTTATTTACCATGCCTTCCGTGGGTGAGTCGATACCAGCACCCTTGACTCACAAACGTTTTATCATCAACAACAGCTCTCACTTAAACTAACCAAAATATAACCTAACCTAACCAAACTAAACCTAATATAACCCAACCAAACTGTATTTACCCCTTCAATACAGGGACGCTACTTTGGGTATGTTATTCGGTCAACGATACATGATTTTATTCAGCTCGGAGGCGACCCCAGATACAAGGGGTTAATATGAAATAAAATAATATCCATATCATCTTTGGCTATAGAGGCAACCCACTGACGCCATCATGTCAAAACCAACTGGGAGATAATTTGCATACTTATTACACGAAAGGAACTACACTTAACTCCATCCAACCTCGCTTAAGCTCCTCCCTTTACTACACATTCTTCTCACTCCTAGTCGCATTATGGATTTCAAAATGGCAGCGGGGACCTTATAGAAAATGTACTGACACTACAGGTAAGGTATTGGTAAACGCTAGTGTAGGTTAGGTTAGGATTGAATACGAAGTTGATTGTTATTCCTGATGATCGAAGAGTTAGGTTAGAATGACTCTTATTCTCTCTACAGTCTTAATGGGACAAGCGACCAATAGAAGTGAAGGGATTATATAATTTGAACAGCAATATCAAGGTCCTGTTAGCAATGATACGATAATCTGACTCTAAAATTGCTTCACTTCTGATTAAATGTTGTAAAAATGCTTCACTTCCTAAATAAATCTCACTTCAGTTAAATCTTTTCCCTACCTAAATACCTTTCACTTCTGTATATAAGATCCAAATGCTTCACTTCAGTATAAACAGTGACACTAATCCAAGCAGAAGACAACACTATGACAGTCCCGCCTCTGACACCTGTACTGTATCTATGGGAGGAATTTATGTATCTATGGGAGGAATTTTTGTATTTATGGGAGGAATTTATGCACCTATGGGGGGAATTTCTGTATGTATGGGAGGAAATTATGCATCTACGGGAGGAACACAGGAGGAGGAGAAAGTACAGTACTTATTTCCAAAGGTAATCATTTGTATTTGTAAGGTAATATTTCTGCAGGTGATAATTATTTCCAAAGGTAATCATCTATATAGTTAAATCAATCAGGTATTTATCTCTACAGGGGAGCCATATATTCTAAAGGTAATCCTGTATATCTATATCGGCTATACAAAAATAACAAAACGATGTAAACTTTCATCTATGTTCTAACAGTACAGTTAACTTCCTGGTAGCCATTGAGTGCAGCTAGTACAGTGAAACCCTTATTTACGAGACAATAATGAGAGAGAGAGAGAAGAGGAGTGAAAGAAAGAGAGAGAGAGCAAGGAAGGAGGGAGGGAGGGAGGGAGGGAGACTTGACAATATCAAAAACTAATCAGAATCCCCCCCCCCTCCCACCCCACTGCTAACACACAGTAAAAACAGATATATTACCAGAAAATGAACCACCCCAAACAACAGAACATTCTCCTCATCGGGTTTTCCACCAGGAATTGTGACCGTCGGCTAAAATCAACCAATTCCGCTGATCTATCGACTAGTTCAAATTGTCTCCGGAATGATTTTATTTATGGTAATCTACTTGAAGATCTAAACATTATTCCGATCGTTTAATCATCGTGTTTGTTTTAATTATACAGGGTGTGTCATAGGTAGAGTAAATATGTGCAACCTATGACACACCCTGTACAGCATGATGCGCGATCTGACACACTCTGTACACTACACTCCTCAGGTCACCTACCACGGCAATTAATGAAATCCTCAAAACCTATGATTCTTAAGTACTTCTGGCATATATGTACAGTATCTACACACATACGTACACATAAACAGGCACACACACACGAGGAAGGACCGACCATACACGACCAACACACAGACTGGGAACATCTTCACTTACACATACATACTGGTAACACATACACAGAGACTGGGTACACCTACTAACACGTACACAGACTGGGAATACCTACACTTACACATACATACTGGTAACACGTACACATACTGGTAACACATACACAGAGACTGGGTACACCTACTAACACATACACAGACTGGGAACACCTACACTTACACATACATACTGGTAACACGTACACATACTGGTAACATCTACACACAGACTGGGAACACCTACAAATGACACCATGAGTGTTACCGGATTGTAAAAAAAAAATAATGCCATCCACTTACAAGACTAATAAACTAACTAACGGTTTATGGTTAAAAAGAGTCTCACCCAATTGGTTAATTACTCTCAATTGCTCTGCAGTAGTTAACTCATAAGCTCAGACAATTAAGCTTCTCTGAATATAAGGTCTTTTAATTATCTAACTCATTTTATAACCTATTAACCTCAAAAGTTATTAAAAAAATACTTATGAGTTGTTCTTTAAGTATATAATAAAATTGGTCTTCTATCTATAATAATTTACAGGTTGATTTTTTATAATGGGTTAGATATAATTTATGGACACATTATAGAAATGGTCTTAAAATCTATAGCCAATAGTCTTATGAATTTTATAGCCAAACTTTTTGTAAATATAGCCAATCAGCTCATGTATAGCCAGTACGGTCTTAAGAATTTTGCAGCCAAAGAAGTCATAAAGATTCCTGGATAAATAGATCGACTCCCTCTGCTGTAGTCTAATAATGTATTCAACAAAACTAATTACATTTTCTTCAATATCTATCCACATTAAGGTAATTTAGCCTTAACCAGTCCTCACTTCTAAATATAATAATGATAATAATAATAATAACTATAATATTACTGTGATAAAAATAACATTAATAGACAAAAATAATAAAAAATAACAATAATAAATTAATAATAATAAAATATAAAACAATATCACTATTAAGGATAACATTCACTTTATATTCTGTGTTATTATCCGAACTGACCCCACCAATACACAGTACAGTATAATTTGTTCCACTGACTCGTAATATTCATCAAAATACTGTACCACAAGACCCAAAAGAACACACACACACATCAACATAGCATTAATGAAGGAACACAGGAGGAAGTGGTGATGGTAGTTGATTCTCACTAAACACGACAAATCAACAGACATCTAAACTTGCTTACGGAGGACAATAATACTGGAGGAAAGTAACACCGGTATTTGTTGACTTTCATTCATACGTGGAGGTAACACACACGTACACACTCCGTTGACACTCGCATAGATCAGACAGTCACTTAAAATGAACTGTACAGGGGCCCCCCAAATTTGAGGATTCTTATTTTGCGGATGACACTCTGGATGTACCCAAGAATGTCTGTGGGTAGGTTTTAAAGTTGCGGGCATTTTTGCGGCTGGGACAGGGAGCCATTCATTCTAGAGACCGTAATTTCCTTTACCTGTATTGTATATGTGTGTGTGTGTACACACACACACACATATACAATACAGGTAAAAGAAATAATTGTCCTAAGGGCAAACACATGAAGAGAATATACATTTCTTTGTACACAAGTAACAATGGACCCCCCCCCCCCAGTCAGCAAATGTTATTCGCGGATTTGCCGATTCGCGGCCATTTTGAGAACCTAACTCCCGCGAATTTGGGGGACCCCTGTACTGTAATGTACTGTACTCTCTGATCTGAACATCAATTAGATACAGTAGTAATTGGTTCCTTAAACTTTTTCTCCTACTTAGAAGTATAAAAAAATATTAACTTATAAATTATACAGTAGTCGATCAGAAGGAAGGTTTTTTTAAATATAAATATCACATATGTTGATTATCAAGAAACATAGTAGTATTACAAGTCATACACAGGGCATATCAGAAAAAAACAACTATACAACACCTCTACCATAATCCATAAGGCAGCGTGTAACAATCTTTCTGAGAAACCCTGTACTCTACTCTCATGGAAGAATCTAAGAAAAAAGTTCCAGACAGTCACAATAAGGCAACACAATCACACTATCTGAATGGAAGAATTGGCTCCATTCAACTGACTCTCGTTCGTTCTCAGTGGCAGCACTCTCAGCTGTTGTTCGATGTCCTTTAGGTTTCTGTCGGCGTTCTCGACCTTGTGAGCGACCAACTTGTAGTAGAAGTGGAAGGCAAACAGCACGAAGAACAGCATTACCGGCACCACGACCACCAGTGACGAGATGGCCGCATTGCGCGAGTAATCCAGGAACTTGACCCAGCTGAGGAGGGCGATCTCCACAAGGAACAGCAAGATGCCCAGCGTAGTCGAGATGATCCACGCTCCCTCAATGTATCTTGGGACACAATTGCCCTTTATTAGTCTCGGGACACAGTAGCCCTGAGTAGCCTATGGACTAAATACCTGTAGCCCTGAGTAGCGTATAGCCACAATAGCCTTTGTTATTCTATGGACGAAATCATTCTTATCATTCTTTGGACAAAATAGCCCTGAGTAGCCTATGGTCACAATAGACCTCATCATTCTGTGGACAAAATAGCCCTGAGTAGCCTATGGACACAATAGCCCTTATCATTCTCTGAGCTAAATAGCCCTGAGTAGCCCATGGACGCAATAGCCCTTATTAGTTACTGGACAAAATAGCCCGGCATAGCCTATGTACACAATAGCCCTTATCATTCTATGGACAAAATAGCCCTCAATATCAAATGGACAAAATAGTCATCACAAATTCGTTCTCGTATTTGTATACATACTTGTTCTATCTGTATACATACTTGTTCTATCTGTATACATACTTGTTCTATCTGTACACATACTTGTCCTTGTATTTGTAAGAAGAACAATTAAACACTTGGCAGTGAGTAAACCTTGTATGATAACTGTACAGTAGAGTCCATAGTGAAGGAATTGAATACCTCCTATATAAAGTGAATCTATATTACCCCAAAAGTATATTAATAATCACAAAATATATTCAGAAATATATCAGTTCCCCCAGATGGTGAGAGGAGAATAAAGTTGTTTGAAATTGAAGAAATGCTGAGGATTTTTGACCACGAGAACATAATCATCGGCAAACAGTATTGACAAGTACACTAAATTGCGAAGGTTTAACAGGTCGCTAAGCATGTAAAAAGAGAGAGAGAGAGAGACAGACTGAGAGAGAAGACAAAGAATAAACATGAGAGAAGAGAGAGAGAGAAAGAGAGCTGTCTATGCCACACACAAGAGACCTTCACACCAAACCACATCACCACTACATGTCACATCGCTCACCTGTGCATGGTGAGGTGAGGCGACTCGGCGATGTTCGTGGTGCCGTGCAGGCTGGTCATGGAGTCGACGTGCGCCATGCTAGCGAAGGCCTCCACGTGGGGCAGGACGCAGGTGGAGATCATGAGAGCCAGTAGGTGCACCGCCACAAGGAGAGTCGTGCAGATGCTGTAGGCTACCAACAGGCCTTCGGGAACCTTGCTGCAGTTGTGAGCCTCTGGGTTCTGTTCCGCATTGCAACTTTGCGTGAGCTGAAGCTCCACCATCGCTACCTAGAGGAGGAGAGGAAGAAATAAGAAAGGGGAATAAGGAGAATGAAGTGATGACAATAATAATAAGAGGAGGAGGAAGGAAAAGAAGAGGAAAATTAAATAATTATGAGACAAAGAAGACAAATGACAATTAAAAAACCAAAAAATTAAATTAAGAAGAAATAAGAAAGATTATTATACGTAACATACAGTCTGACTTGTTTGTGCGGTGATTCAGTATAAATATTCCAGCTTTCTTCACCTCTGATTGAACACCCGAATGCATAACCTAACCCTCCTCTTTTAGACCTAAGGTGTTTAATCAGCAGGTGAAATAAACTGGGGTGTCTAAATTTCATCATTAACCTAAATACATCAAGCTTAACTAACCCCCACATTTAGCATGTGGGTGTTTAAATCATCAGTTGAAATAAGCTGCGTCTAATCATCAACAGAGCTAAAATAACAATCACAATATAGCCTCACGTCTAGAATCTTTCCACTACGAATTGATTTTAAAATACAGTACCATCGCAAATCCGGAGAGGAGAGCGGATGTTCGACTCGAGGCCTTCAGCTTAGCCCGACTCAAGTGTAGCTGACGTAACGTATACATCCCCATTGGATTGGTTGTCGACGGCACCAAGCGCATGGAAATCTGGTGGAAACGAGCCATTACTTATACCATCATAACAAATACAGCATTATCACGACTCCAATTTATTCTTGAGATCAAATGTTACATGCACACACACTCCAATAAAGTATCTTTACGGAGGGGGGTCAGATGAATCTCAAAATGAACGCCGCGACTCCCACTTTCTCGGTAGGGTTGTCAAAATCATCCGTCCGTTGTGTCAATTTTGTCTAACACAAAATCGTAAAGATACTTTTTGTAGTGTGTGGACGTCTAGATAAAACAAAGAATATGTAAATCAAACGAGAAATAAAGCTCAACAAAGCGCTTGTGTCTAGTGTGTGTGTGTATGTGCAGCATCTGATGTACAGCGTCGGTGATTAAAAAACTAAAAAATGTAATTACAAACCTTCATGACTCATTAACTTTAAGTTCTGTAAAATTATACATTAATAAACACTATCTCAAGAACAGCAGCTAACTATAACATATTCCTACTTCAATTTAAAAAAACCCAATGACCATCACAGTCTATATTAGTCAAATATTTCTATGTCAAAATCAAAAACAACAAACCACAATCATCCTTACTTCTAATTCAATCTAACTCGTATATATTACCTCAAAGAAATACATCAAGAAGGAAAGTATATATTCATTAGTACTGAACTAACACTGTATCTATATCATGTCTGTAATTACTGTAATGTCACACTACTGTACTAAACTGTACTTGTTAAAACAGACTTAAATATCAAGAAGAGATTAAGTAACATTAAATCAATCAATAAATGTGAATATATTGTTCATTGAAATATAGCAACACCTGAAGAATATCCACCCCAGATGTATTTCACCTAAAAACTATCTTAACTTAACCTCACCCCACCAATAGCATCAGGGCAGTTAGCTAATCTAGAGGTGGAACAAGCTGGGGTGGAGATTCTTCAGGTTATCCAAAATACATACAGTACACAATAATATCTATAACACCATACACAAAATACTTAATAACAGTGGACAGTTCGGGATAATCACAGAGCCAATGGGAATACAGCAGTCGGCACCTTTCCATATGAATGGCCAGCATACATGCGAGTCAGTACATTAGGTTAGGTTAGGTTGCTTGCATGGTACAGTATTAGGTCTGTGTGCTTGCTATGGGCTCAAACCACATTCGTATGAGACAGGTTAGTGGTGTAGATAATTCACATATAAATCTGAACTACTGTAATTTTCCCTTATCATTTCTTAACTTACCTATAGTACAGTACTGTATTTATCACTCCTGTACTACAATCAAGTCTTCATACTACCAGTAACTACCTGTACCTGTACTTTCAATTAATATCATCTTTCATCACTAAGTTCTATTTCTAAACAGCATTAACCTATGGACAGAGTTTGTTATTAAGTCACTAGTGTACAGAAAACTATCAACCAGCTGTCTAGATTATATGGAACATTTATTTGCCCTGGGCAGATGACTGACAAAATTCACTTAACCAGATAAAATTTCTTTAACTTCCTTTGACAAATTCTTAAGAGTATTTTTCTTTGCACATTCTAAAACATTCAAACTAATACTTTTAAGAACTATAGTTATATTTTCTGCAATACCTTCAATGTTTCTTTAAAAAATGGCTATGATATTCTGTCCCACTGAATCTCTACTCATGTGAATCAAGCACGGAGAGGAAGTCCTGTTATCATGTTGTATCCTCTGCTGATTACTTCTAGCCTGTTGTACTATAATCCTGTGCAGTAATTATTGGGCTTCTACACCAAAACACTCCCAGATCAGATGTTATTACTGCCATCCAATTACCAGTTCACTACATGCTCAATAAATGTTCAGAATACATTATAGAACTCAACCACCACAGAGAAACATACACACACATTAACACAACCACCACAGAGAAACATACACACACATTAACACAACCACCACAGAGAAACATACACACACATTAACACAACCACCACAGAGAAACATACACACACATTAACACAACCACCACAGAGAAACATACACACACATTAACACAACCACCACAGAGAAACATTAACACAACCACCACAGAGAAACATACACACACATTAACACAACCACCACAGAGAAACATACACACACATTAACACAACCACCACAGAGAAACATACACACACATTAACACTAAAATAACAAAACAGTTAAATATATACCACAAATAATAACCAAGTAAATATATTTTAACCAAATTAAATAAAAACTTAATACCACAACTAAATGTATTTATAAAAAAGTTAAATACATTTCTACTGAACTACACAATGAAAATCAGATCATCATAAAATATATAAGATAAATACAATACAATACAGCACAATACAATACATGCCAGTGATGAAAACGTATTGTCAGTACAGGTAAAATCATTATATCGAGGCTTTACTTTATTGTCAATCATCCGTCCATTACTAAACTACTTACAACTAAACTTACAAAATACTGTACTTAAAACACACTAAAATAGTTAATGAATTAATAATTAACAAAGAGTAAGGAAGGGAATAAGGGAATTAAAACCATCACATTCACCAAACAATAAATTCCCATACACAACGTAACACCATCAAAAGCTTCACGTGAATCAAACATTTACACGGGGTCATTACTCGCTACACACCATAAATAAATAAAGGCATTCAATAATCAGAGTAGATACAGCCATCCCTGAGGGTTATAAGGCACTGGTTAAGGGCGAGGAACAGATCACCTCGCCTCAGTCCACAGTGATGCAGAGGATGAAACAAAAGAACGCAAGAGGACAGAAGCTATGAAGAAGCTCGTGTGGTGCAGCCGACAGTCTATGTGAGGAAGTTATGAGAGCGTCGCAATAGAGATCACAGTAAAGTACAGTAGGCTATGGGTAAATGTATACTGTACACTACTACAGGATAGTTATATGTACCATTTCCTACTAACCGCAGGCCCATGCACAGCAGTCAGTGTTCCTATATCTGGGTAGAGCTGAGACGCTACCGATTCGGGGTAGTAGTACCTTCCTCGACCTTGTCCCTGAGGAGGTGGGGAGGGAGGGACCAGCAGGGAGGATTGTCCAGCGTCTGGCCCAAACATAGGCCCAACAACAACAACAATGGAGGTCCGACGATGACACAAACAAACAACGCCCGCGAGAGGATCTTGTCCCCTTATCCTGTAAACGGGTTATTGGCAAAAACACACGTTAGTTCACATCTGTCACTAGCTGGTTAGCTCTCACATCAAACTTACCTCTGAAGGAGACTCACTCTCCACTAATGGTGAACAACTGAAAAATAATTTATCTGGCAAATAAAACATTATAATACAAGACTTGAATGAGACATATATAAATGAATATCAACTTTAAGAATCCTGGAATATACAGTAAAGTAAAAAGACATTCATAAATATAATGTAATCCTTCAAGCCTCAGTTCCACACAAGCACTAACTCTAATAAACCAGCTTAACACACACACAACTCTTTAATATTTTATACATGATCAAAAACACTTAAAATATTGACACACCAACACCAGTCATGCTTTTAATCAACTCTCCTGTACTATCCTTAAAACATACTCAAATTTCTTCACACAAACCTATCTTAAAAATAATTCAAAATGTAAAAATACAAATAATTATACAGCAGCACATAACGACTATGTAACCAAATAAATATCTGACCATCACATTATATTCCACTTTTTAATGATGCTTGACCTCTCCATCATGATTTAACTGCTCTAATCCATCAATAATCTCTAATCCTTATCCGTAGTGCCCGGTGATGATCCAATTGAAGGCTTGGCAGGAGAGGTCGATACTATCATGATGGAAAATAGAAGGATAGAATGTGTGGTTGTTTAGCCGTGATGATGATTGATTTTCCGAGGTTAAGGATTTGGGTTGGGTTCGGTTTGGTTAGGTTAAGTTAATGGCGACCTGTAGTGTAATGGTCAGCATGCTCGTCTCGCAAGCATGTGGACAAGGGTTCGATCCCCGGGCAGGGTGAAACTACCGGTATAGGCTAGTTTCTTTATGCCATTTGCCTCCATCTACCTAGCAGTAATTGGGGACCTGGATGTTTATCAATTTGTGGATCGTGTTCCGAGGTAATACTTAGCCAGTGCAGTTGACGAGTTGTCTGGTCTTCTCGGACTATTCCTTGGCACTGGGTCAGCCAGCTCGTTAACTCAGAGAGTGGTTATGTTGGTGACAGCTTCTACACCTTAAACAAATTTACGCCTAGGTGGCCCTTGGGCCGGCCATCGTCATTACACGAGGGGCAACCATTATTTTATTAGGTTAGGTTGTTTAGTCATCGGTTGAGGTTAAGTTTGGTTAGGTTAGGTTAAGGTGGTTAATCTTAAGGTGAAATAAGCTGGGGTGGAGATTCTTCAAGTGATTCCGTACGTGCATTAAAACCTTTGCACGAATAAATAATGTAAACCTCGTATCAACGTAATGAAAAAAATATTACAAACAAATAATATTTTACAAATTAACAAAAACTAACAAAATAAGGAAAATACTCCTGAAATTAATTATACATCGTTATATCCGCCACCCGTCAAATTAACACAGCAGTTGAACGAGGCGGCAAACCTGACCCTGGGCTTCGTTCTTGTTAAAAATCACCATAAATTACCGTAGTTAATTTTAAAAGTCAGAGAATACAAGTAATCAAGAGGAAAATAATCGATAATTCGTATTAAATAATCATCCTCGACAAAAGCCTATTCACTCAACGTCAAATTGAGTTTGAAGGGAAATATCTCGTAAATTCTGATAAACTTGGATTTTTTTATTTTTAATTGGGGGTTTTACGTTGGATTAATTTATTTAGACATTATGACATTGTTAAAAAGTTGTGTTAGTAATATACAATAATTATATGGGCGTGGGATAATGTATGTTGTAAATAATGAAGACCTAACACACTACATTATTATAACTCTAAGGCATTATTAATTAAGGCATTTTAAAAGCTGGGAGAAAATTATATACTCGTGAATATACAACAGAAATTAATACACGTAAAACAATGGCTGGTCTTCTATCATCTAATGGAGCTATGTGGCCTATAATCAATTACCTCTATAACGCCATTAAGCATCACTAACTCATTTCTAAAGCCTTAATGAGACTAAAACGCCATTATGAGCCTCTTACCTACCTTCCCAAGGCTTATATGACCTTAGAAGGTCTTAGTAATTTGGTGCTCGAGATCTAAACTTCTTCAGGAACCAAAACACTACAACATTTATGACGTCATGGATAGATTGACCAATGCTAGAGGAGGCTGGGGATGTAAGTTATGACGTAAGGGATATATAGACCAATAGCAAGATAGGAAGGGAAACATGGTCGGTCTGTGGTTGGTTGGTTGTGGGATATTTTGACCAATAGTATCTTAGGAAGTGGGTGTTTAGTTGTCTGTGATTGGTCAGTTTTATCCTGTGAGACTAATATTGTTGTTTGGTATAAATAATAAAGTTGTTGTTGTTTGTTTATTTACACCTATTAGAGTTTAAAATAATTTAATATATATTACAAGGAATTAATTTTTGTTCAAGATGTGGGTTTATTTTCTTACTTTGTCTATTTTAATCAATTTATTATATTTTTTGTTCAGATCGTTTAAACTGGTCTGTCATTCTTTAAGAAATAACCACAACAACTTTTTCAGCATAATTATAGACTACAAATATTTAATATATCATAAAACACATCAAAATAAACCACTCAAATAAATATTCACTAAAACATACATAATATCACGAAATATATTGTATGTTCATTAAATAACATAAATAGCTAAGTAAATTAAAGCCATTTTAGGATAGAAATCTTATTAGAAATTATTATCATGAGGAATAGAAATTTTTTAAGTTAAAGAAATTTAATATTAGTGTGTTTTAAAGTTAGTAATTAATGAAGACTGGTTGTTGTTGTCTCTCCTGGGATAAGAGGAGAGGGAGGCCGGCGGGGGATGGGAAGGAGAGAGGCTGAGCGGCTTGTCTTGTTTTGGAAGGTTCAGTCAACGTTGTCACACCTTTATTTTACCTGTTTTTCGCAATGGTAAGCTGATTAATGAGTCTTATGAGCTGTGGGAAATAATTATGTATGTGGAGGATGAGATAGAGAGTAGTTAGGTGGTGTTACATTGATTTTAAGAGGTTGTAAGTTGTTAAAATGGTAAAGCTGGTTTGTGGTTGATCCATCTCGTGAGGAATTTAATTTATCAATTTTCATTATGGTAAAGTGTTTAATGAGTCTTTATGAGCTGTAATAAATGATAAGGTGTGAGAGGGATGGGGTAGAGAGTGGTTGAGAGGAGATACAGTGAGCTTAAATATAGTAGATTGGTTAGTGTGTAGTGGGAACCTCTCGTTGGTTTATCTCGAGTAAGTTACTTTATCCTTTTTCACTCTATTGAAATATTTAACGGACAGTGATTGGTTATTGTGAGCTGATAACATATGGTAGCAGGTCGTTCCAGCATTTAACAACTACCTGGTGTAGTTAATTCTCTCTCCTATTGGTTAGGTTAGGTTAGGTATTACAATTGAAACACAAAGATTTAATTATTTCTTGAGTCATGACTTAAAATATACTCTCAATGAAATTTTCTTCCTTGTGAGAGAGGATTTTATTTGGTTTATTGGTATTTTATAAGCAATTTATTCCCATACTGTGTGAGTTAATATTACTTACTATATTGTAACTGAGGTTTAATTGATGGTATATTATTGTTGTGTGTTGCCGTGTGTCAGGAAATACGTAATATATCAAAATACAAATATACCAAACCTGATGAGATATTGTATTGCTGTATCTATATTAAACATTTATATATATAGTTATGGAATGTTTATGTTGAGTTACTTACCGGTACCTACTAAACACAGTAAATATTTACACTTGAATTTATATAAACATTATGAATTTTTACACAATCACACATATACAAAGATGTTATTTGATTTACACACAGTATGGAGATTTTTTTTTTTTTACACAAATTTACACTAATTCACAGGCTCATACGATCTTACTAGTGCAGCCTGGGCCCAAACCAGAGACCAGGACGTTTTCCGATTACGAAAGCGTGAACGAGTGTATGGAAGGTATGTTGATAATCCTGGGCTGTATAGTTACCCCTCCCCCCTGTGCCCTCCCTGTGACTGCCCTCTGTAACTCCCCCCCCTGTGCCCTCCCCTGTGACTGCCCTCTGCTCCCCCCCTGTGCCCTCCCTGTGACTGCCTCTGCTTAACTCCCCCCTGTGCCCTCCCTGTGACTGCCCTCTGTAACTCCCCCTGTGCCCTCCCTGTGACCGCCCTCTGTAGCTCCCCCCCCTGTGCCTCCTGTGACTGCCCTCTGTAGCTCCCCCCTGTGCCTCCTGTGACTGCCCTCATAACTCCCTGCCCTCACATGACTGCCCTGCTCCCCTGCGCCCTCCTGTGACTGCCCTCTGCTCCCCCCCGTGCCCTCCTGTGACTGCCCTCTGTAACTCCCCCTGTGCCCTCCCTGTGACTGCCCTCTGTAACTCCCCCCCCCTGTGCCCTCCCTGGCTCACCTCTGTAACTCCCCCCCCTGTGCCTCCCTGTGACTGCCCTCTGTACCCCCCTGTGCCCTCCCTGCTGACTGCCCTGTACCCCCTGTGCCCTCCTGTGACTGCCCTCTGCCCCCCCTGTGCCCTCCCTGTGACTGCCTCTGCCCCCTGTGCCCTCCCTGTGACTGCCCTCTGTAACTCCCATGCCCTCCTGTGACTCCACCTCTGTAACTCCCCCTGTGCCTCATGACTCCCCTGTAACTCCCCCCTACCCTGTGTTTTATTTATTCTTTTTTTTATTTTTGTCGTTCCATTATTTTATTAGCTAACTGGCCATAAGGGTCATTTTGCTGTTATTTGTTGTTTGGTTGTGGACTTTATTGGTGTGATGTCGCTTGTGGTGATTAGCCGTAGATTTGGTTGTTTATTTCACTTGATTTTTAAATGCCCTAATGCTATCCTAATCCAATCTAATCTAACGTAATTTAGCCTAACTTAACCTAATCTAACCTAATCTAGCTTAAATTAATCTGCACTTACTCTAACCTAACCAATTCTAGTAAAAGTTAACCTAATCTAATCTAACTTAATTTAACCACATCTAACTTAATCTGATTCAACCAACTCTATCCTAATCTAACCACTTATCCCCAAAATAGCATTAGGGTGGTTAATAGTGAGGTTAAACAAGCTTGGAGGGGGTGTAGTGTCCTCTGGTTAACTAATACAGTGATCTATTGAGTGTCCTGTGTAATCAGAGCTAAAGATAACAACTTCCTAGGCCTAAGATAACACACCACACCTCTTGTAGATTCGGTATGTTTATTACGCACTTTGTTACACTGTTTTTTCCTCCACTGTATCGCTCGATGTATACACACTGTGCGTTAGTTTAAATACCCCAGGCTGGGATTCCATTGAGGATGCCTGGTGATGTTGAGAAGTGTGATCGCATCGTTAACCTGTACCTTGAGATTAATAGGAGTAATTAACAGATTGGAGAGATATATACAGTCAAATATAGAGTTAACCATTGGTTCAGCATGTGTGTAGACAAGGCAGGTATACAGTTCAGCATGTATATACTGTAGACAATGCAGGTATACAGTTCAGCATGTGTGTAGACAAGGCAGGTATACAGTTCAGCATGTGTGTAGACAATGCAGGTATACAGTTCATCATGTATATATAAAGTGCATGTATACTTTATAGAGTTTCCTGGGGTGTCTAATCTAACAGTTCATTATGTTTTGGAGAATTAAATGTACCGTCATGTGGCCGATTAATTTTTGTACACATAGATCGGTAATTAGTTAGAGTAATTAAGCTTTAAGTGATTAGATATACTGTGTGATTAGTTTTTGATACTTTTAGCTAATTAATTAGAATTTTAGTAAGATTAAATGTAAGTAAATGACTGACTAATTACATATTATTCTTGGTAATTAAATTTTTAGACGATTCAACCAGACCAAACGACATAGATGATTCAATGAAACCAAACGACTTGGACAATTCAACCAGACCAAACGACCCGGTCAATTCAACCAGACCAAAACGACTTAAACGATGCAACGACACCAAACGACCCGACTGATTATTATTGTTATTATTATTTCTTCTCCGCCCATATTAATGATAAATTATGCCCCCCCAACCCCTAAGCAGGAGTGTGTAAGATCTACGAGGAGCATCTGAAGCGGATGAATCCCAACACCCCAAGCATCACCTACGACATATCACAACTCTTCGATTTTATTGACCAGTTGGCTGACCTCTCCTGCCTAGTGTGAGTGGGGTGGTGGTGGTGTTGTGAGTACGTGTGTGTGTTTGTTTGAGTATGTGTGGGTTTTTGAGTATCTGTGTGTGTGTGGTTTGAGTACATGTGTGTGTGTTTGTTTGTTTGAATATGTGTGTGTTTGTTTGAGTACATGTGTGTGTGTGGTTGTTTAGTACCTGTGTCTAATTGTTTGAGTACCTGAGTCTGGTTGTGATTAGCTTGATTACGATGACAATGGACTCGGGGAGGTTAAGTCATCATAGTCAAGGGATTAAGTCATCATAATCCAGAGGTTAAATCATCATCATAGTCACAGGATTAAGTCAACATAGTCACCTGAACATTAGTCATCCTACCTTATATCATGTGATGCTTAAAGTTATCTGAAGGGGTCGGTTAAGTTAAGGTTTTTTCATAATCAGGTGAAATAATCTCGGGTGTCTAGTTTTCATATGATTCCTTATTTTGATCATGGTATCAAGGATAGACTATAGACCCACTTTGTCACTTATGCTATAGTTTTAAGTTGTTTCTGTCTATTTAAGTTGTCGGAAATAATTTACTCATTCCCTCCCGTCTGCCTAAGTTGTCGAAAAAACATAGACATTTGGATAGATTTAGCCCATTAGCTACATATACTATATATTTATATGTGTACGTTTGTTTATGTTTATTTACGTTGGCCTCGTCTTTACAGGTACCAGAAGAGCACTAACACCTATGCACCCTATAACAAGGATTGGATAAAGGAGAAAATCTACATCCTGTTGAGACGCCAAGCTGCTAAGGCCAATTAAAATGACGACGTTGCAACTAACTCACTAACTCACTAACTGGAAATATTTGAATGTTTTTTATTATTTTTTTTCTGGGCAATTTAGAAAAAAAAACTGGATTATTTAAAATAAAAAACAAAAAAAATATAACATCTGCTGGATATCTTGGTGTTGTGTGTGTGTGGATTTGCAGGAGGATCTAAGATACAGTGTAAGTAAGGACAGTGTCAGAATAGTCAGGTTTAATATGGTTAGGTAAAAAAGGTGAAACAAATCAAAATTGGAAAGTAACGCCAAGAAACATCCCAGTAAACCACTTCCTCAGATTGTAAAAAAAAAATAAAAATGTAAATCATGAAGACTTTAGATTGTAAAAGAATGTAAATACTGTAAATCCATCCTGAAGGTGAGAGATAAAAGGGTGTGAACACCACACGTAAGAGGTTGTCCAAGTTTACACCTAAAAAGAAAAAAAGAAGAAATTTCATCCAAGTGAAAATGTCATCGTGAATATTTGATGCAATTGGACAGGAAAAACTTTTATACTCATCAACTCCGAAAGAATGTTCAAATTGTGTCCGAATTGGGTAGTAATGTACGATGTCAATATTTTTCATCAATCAAAATGAACGACGTGTATAAGATCATTATTATACATGGCAGTTGGTGAGAATATGTACAGGGTGTGTGGGAAGGATGGTGGTGATCGCGTGTAGACGTTTGCATTACAACAGCAAAATTGTCCTCCCTGGTTGATTTGCGAGGTCTCCGACAGGTGAGGAAAACATTGCTGTCCTACAAGCATTTCACGCGATCTCCGGGAAAAAAAAGTCTGTAAGGCAGCGCGTGCATGAGTGTATGTGCGCGTGTGTACGGTGCATATTTCCCAGACGCCCTGTAGAAGTAGTTCCCAAATATCCCCGGGAAAAACAGTACAAACCATAAGTGTGCGAGTGTGTGTGTGTTGATCCCGTCGTTCTGGATTTTAAGTTTCTGCGTCCATATACCGTCACGTAATTATTTCAGGAGAGATGATTTTGTTTTCTTTTAACGTGCGTGCGGAGCCGAGCGAGACCTGTGCCTCTGTGCGATTATTATTTTGGCCGCTGCCACCACCACAGTTATTGATATAATGTCACTTGGGTTCGGGGTCTGGGGGTTTCTTTTGGCATTGTATGAGGCATCGAATGGTTCTTAGTAGTTCTGATCTGTAGTAGTCTGTCTGTCTGTCTCATTGTGGATTATTATTATTTTTTTTTAATATTTGTGGATAAGTAACTGCACCTATCCTTACCGTGACAGTTATTTTTTGTGGGGATTAAAGTGTAATTAACAGTCAAATTTTGGGGGGAATAACTTTAATTAACAGTCACTGGGCAGTCATTAGTTATACACAGTTCAGGAAAATTGACTAAGTCAATCAACAAGAAGGAGTAAAGAAGACTGTCGATATAAATAATTTTGGCTTTGTGTACGTGTCGGGTTATTTAATTTAATCTATACAGGAATTTTGTGCCCCATTATTTCTTGCTTGTAATGCAATGTTTATTTTCTTCATGGGCTAGAGGCATTCCAGGACCTCCCCCAAAGCTGCATTTAAGAACACCCGTTAACTATTCCGACATTGTTTACGCCTCGCACAACAAACGCGTCGGTCCGTTCCTCATTTCGTCCGTTCATGGAAGCACATTAACGGACTTTTATTTTATTTGTTAATCCCAGAAAAATAATAATAAAGGCTTTGAGCTAAAACAGTGGTGGGTACAGTATTTTGTACGAGACTTATTTTCTCATCGTGGCACATATATATTTATATTGTGATGGAACAAACGTACTTTTTTTATTTATTTTTTTTTATGGTGACTCAAGATTTGTGAAGTCATTCGATGTCATGAGGATTTCCTCAAGTCACTTTCGATGTCACACTCATTTAGTATAATAATTTTAAGTGTTCATCTGTCTGATGACTATACACATAACTTAGGGTCTCCTGCATTAAAAGTAAAAAAGAGTATATAGAATAATTTACTCCCAATTATTTTTTTCATTTCTTACTCATTCTTCATGTGTTAATATGTATTTAGAATATTCATAATAAAAATCAATGAAAAGTAATTTGTGTGTTTCATTGTCGTATTTTTTATTCTATGATTAATAAACACACATGTACACATAGACTGACACCAGTATAAGCAAACACACACACTAATGAAAACAATGTACTGTACATAATATAAAAAAAGGGCAAAATACCAAATAAAGACAAAAATTATCTCAAACGAGTATTGTGGACGTAAGGAAACAAGTGGTCACGCCCCTGTACCTGCCAACCTACGAGAGACAACTGGGTAAACATTAGGTAGATCAAGATGTCTGTGTAGGAGAAGAACCGTGAGTATTATGGCCAGCAGAGCCACTCATCCACCTGATACAATCCTAATTACTATCATAACTGGATAAAAATATGCATAACACTTATCTAATTCCTCCAATCCAGATAATATATAAAGTAGGTAAGATATATTGAACTATAGAACCTTGAATTTATTTTTTTTGGTCATGGTGATTGTGGTAGTGATGGTGGTAGTTGTGAAATTGATGCCAACAGTGTATAACAGAGAGCCAGTCCATGCCCACAGTGCCAACAGTACCTAACAGAGACGTGACCAACCTCCTAAGTGGCTAACAAGCCGATAAATGGCGAAGATGTTTAAATAAAATAAGTACACTAAAGATGCAGAAGACCCGACAGCAGCACCCTTATCCACTGTAGTGGATACCTCCCCTACAAACGCTGTTTGTCGCTGAGTAGCCGACCCCGCGAATTCCCCAGTGTATGCCTCGTGGTCTAGGTCAACCAGCGCCGCCATACATCACGGAGGTCAACTATTAAGCCACGCCTACCTCCGCTATATAAGACCTGACCTCGTGGTGACCTACCTCTCTCTTTCTACCTACACCAACCAGCCAGCAACACCTCCTCCTCCACCTCCTGCCTGGTGGTCCTCGCTCCCGCCGGCGAGCATGGCGAGCCACAAGCTGGTCCTCCTCTGAGCACCCTCACCAACCAGCTCTCTCTACATCACGCTTGTAACCACGCTGCCACTTCCCAGCACCAAGCTGCACTATACATCCAATACAACATGCATACAGAGAGCACATTGTGAGTTTCCTTTCTCCATCCCATCCTGAGTGTGAACCAACATCTCGAACCCCACAAATGGTGACCGCCGGAGATTCGCACTCACACAGGATGACGACGGGAGCGAGGACCGCCAGGCAGGAGGAGGTGTTGCTTGCTATATCCTCAAGACTCAGCAGTCACCTCCCCCTCATCTTCATCATAACCCACCATACTAGCCGGATGTTCTAATGGGGTCTGGTAGCGTAAAAATATACAAGTTTTCCTTTTAAATATTACCTGAAGACTCGTTTTTTATGATTTTTTTATCTATTTTTGAATTCTTTGAGTTTCTTGCTCCTGTCAGTGGAATGTTTTTTTTTTTAAATGTCATGGTCTAGTCATTAAGGTTTTTGTGTCTTTTGGTGAAATTCGCGAGATTCTTTGTGGTTATTCGGCGGTGAACTGAGACCATGAACGCTAGGATATGGATCACCGCGCCTAGTCGGGTAAGTGTGAATTACTAATACCTAATCCCCGAAGTGTTTCTAGATAATAAAACATAATTTATGATAACATATAATATTTGCATTGGTGTTTTAAATCCTATAATAGTTAAATTAGGTTAGATTAGTTACTGTAAATTCATTAATGTTCCGCTTTCAATTTCTAAACTGAGAGCGGAGCATTAGTGAATTTAAGATACGTAGCGTAACCGAATTTATTTATTTTACTTTATCATTTAACATTATATTTACTTTCATCGTATTCGCCATTGATCGGTTCGTTAGTCGCTTGGGCGGTCGGTGAAGACTCTATGACGCACTGTTGATAAGTGTGGGCATGTACTGGGTCTTGAAGGTCACACTCATATATGATAAGTTTCAGCCACTGGGGATCTTTCGTTCATCCCAGCATCTGCCGAGTAATGTTTTAAAGGTTACGAGAGCGCATTTCATCAACTGTCAAAGGAATTTACCATTCAGGTCAATGGTTAAGGAAAATTTTCATTCTATTTCACGTAACAGTATATGAAAAACAGCGAGTAATTCCCGTAGACTTGTAGAAAATGACGTTAGAGAAAACGATCCTCGAGTAAATGTTTGTATGGGTAACTATCCTAATATACTCTACTTCCTATATTACACGTTTACACACATATACTGTTAATAGTGGAGTAATAGTTGGAGGAGGACTTATCCTAATATACTGTACTTCCTATATTACACTAGTCTGATGTCTTTCCTCATAAACAAAGGCATATTTTGTCTCATACAGTAACTTCAAGGCTTTTACCGATATCATAGTGTCATCGGTTCCAGCAGTTAGTTGGAATGAATGAAAGTGAACGAGGGAAATAATTGCCAACATGTCATTAGAGGAAGATGAAAAAATTACTTGCAGGAAATATCAGTCGTTGTAAGAATCCTCGTAAAAAAAAAAGAAAAAACTCCCTCACGCGGAAAAAAACACCACCAATCAAGTCATTTAATCGGGGAAATTGAAGCTACAAGATGAATCATAAATATTCCAAATCCCTTCGTTGAGTTTGGATTGTTTACATGTGTTTTCAAGAGACCACAAATCCGCCATCATGGAATAAAAAATACGTCGTTTATACACCGAATTCCAATATAAATGAGAACATTATTTTCATTATTTTAGCTTTGAAATGTCGTATATATGCTTGGTGGTTGTGACCATGGCTTCTCTAATCGTCAGGGAGGTAAATTTCACGCGGACGAGTCTTTCACGGTTAGTTCACATCATCTCAACGGGAACTAAGGGAAAAGGAAGAGAGAGAGAGAGAGAGAGAGAGAGAGAGAGAGAGAGAGAGAGAGAGAGATACACACACACACACACAGACATCAAACCAAAACAAAGGGAGATACTATTGCGCAGTGACATTGTATTCAAATCACCGTAGAGACAGGAAGGGCTTTATCCTGTTGAGAAAAATAATAATAAAAAAAACACAATAAAAAATAACCACCAAGACACAAGTACAAAGGCACAAATAAAACATAAGCACTGAGGATCCATATTCATGTGAAATCTGAGTCACCATCGGGGTACTCAGTTCTTGGGAATTTTCACCACGACCGAGAGCCTCACCCTCTTTGTAAACATTGGGAAATAAATGTTTTTAATGTTTTTTTATGTTTTTTAATGTTTTTTTAAATGTTTTTTAATGTTTTTTTATATTAGCGTGTAAAGGTTGTTTTAAAGTTGTTTTATTATTTGTTTTAGAGTAATTTAACTTCCCAGAGTTATTGAGAATCGTTCACAAGATCTTAAGTTTTTCAAGTTCTCACGGCCAGAGGTCATCCCAAGTACTTCCCGAGTGCCTCATCACACACGCACTTAAGTACATCCGGTGCCAGTTTAAGCAAGAGCTCATGGAGGTGTGGAGTTCCCAGAGAGAGAGAGAGAGAGAGAGAGAGAGAGAGAGAGAGAGGACCTACTTATGTGTTATAATGAAATGGTAATTGTGTATAACACTGTCTTGATGTTTCCTGCTGAAGGGGTTATTGAAGTGAGATATACCTCTCTCTCTCTCTCTCTCTCCCTCTCCCTCTCTCTCTCTTTCTGTGTTTGTCTATCTCTATATCTACCTATCCATCTTTCAATCTCTCTCTCTCTTTAACTCTCTCTCTCTCTCACTCTTTATTTAAAGCTCTCTCTCTCTCTCTCTCTCTCTCTCTCTCTCTCTCTCTCTCTCTCTCTCTCTCTAACTCGCCCTCTTACTTCTTTACAACCCTCTAACTTTTTTCCTGCCATTCTCGCCCTTAAACCTACCTACCTATATATCCCGATGAACAGGAAGTGACGTCATCAATACCTTAGCTAAACAGGAAGTAACGTCATCAATACCTTAGCTAAACAGGAAGTGACGTCACGGGGCCCCAGAGAATGGCTGTGCCTAAGTAAAATGGTCTAGTTACAGATATTGAACCATATCAGAAGGAAGTGTGGATATACAGTCATATGTGTACGTTGTGGTGACCTTGTACACACGCATACATGGATATACAGATACATACATGTTCATATATATATATACATACATAGACATACATGGTTATATATATGTACATTATACACGTGAAAAAACGGACCCAGGTTGTCAAACAGGGATCCAGGTAATTAACTACGCACTTGTACAGGTAGAAACAAGGCGTATCCCTGGTTTAAATAGGCGTATCAAACCACGCCCAGACCCGTTGATGACTGTAGGAGAGTAGAAGTCGTAGTTGAGTAGCGTGAAGGATTTTGTAGGGGAGGTGGTATGTATTCTACCTTGTGTGGATTTGACTAATATCCATCTGAATGTGTGTCTGTGCGTCTGTCTATCGATCTGTCTGTCTGCCTGTCTGTCTGTCTGTCTGTCTGTCTGTTTGTCTATCTCGATTCACTTGAGTACAACAGATTAAGTGGTCGATAGGAGCGGCAACCAGATCAATCTACCTCCAGGATGTAACGAAAATTATATCTTTGTTTTCTTTGTCCGTATGTTTGTTTGTAGTGTTTATTTCTAGTGTTTATAGTGATTTATATTGGTATACATTACTACATAGAGAAATATGTATGTTTATTGTATTAATTTATTGTGTTGTCAATGTTTTTTGGAAGTCGATTGGATATGTGCCTAAAGTGTTTTATTTTTTTAGATTATTTTTTAACCTTTCATTATTTATATATTTCTGAATTAAAAGCTAAATTCTCACATTATTTCGTTCAACTATTCGCTAAGATAAACTTCCATGAACAATTGACATATGACTGAACACAATAACACAAGTATAATTTTTTTTGCCTAAACTTTATCCAAATCGTAAAAAAATATGGATAAAACAATAATTTATTTGGGAATATATTTGTGGGGAGTTGTTTGGGACGTGGGTCAATGTTTATAGGTGGAATTGTGGTTGGAGGAGGTAGGTGTGGTGGCAATTGTAGTAGTAGTCGTGGTTGTAATTGTAATTTTGATAGTAGTTTTGTTTGTTTGTAGTTGAAATTGTGGTAGTTTTACAGTAGTTGTTAGTAGTTAGCCAAGGTTGAGGAGGAGGAGGTAGGTGTGGTGAGGTGGGTTAAGAAGCCTTCACACGTGAGTAGTGTTCCATATAGCACTCGAGGTAACAACTCTCTCTGTCTCTCTCTCTCTCTCTCTCTCTCTCTCTCTCTCTCTCAACTACTGCAAGGAGGAAGAGGAGGAAGAGTAGAAGGAGGGAGAGGGTAGGGGAAGGGGGGAGGTAGGGAGGAGAAGAAGGTGGGGGTAGGTGGAGGTGTTGGAGGAGAAGGAAGAAGGGGAGGAGGAAGACGGAAGAGGAGGAGGAAGACGGAAGAGGAGGAGTGGTGGGAAGACAAACACACATACAGAGACATACGCACACACACTCACAAACCTGGACAATATATACATAAAGTGTGTGTGTGTGTGTGTGTGTGTGTGTGTGTGTGTGTGTGTGTGTGTGTGTGTGTGTGTGTGTGTGTGTGTGTGTGTGTGTGTGTGTGTGTGTGTGTGTGTGTGTGTGTGTGTGTGTGTGTGTGTGTGTGTGTGTGTGTGTGTGTGTGTGTGTCTGTGTGTGTGTGTGTGTGTGTGTGTGTGTGTGTGTGTGTGTGTGTGTGTGTGTGTGTGTGTGTGTGTGTGTGTGTGTGTGTGTGTGTGTGTGTGTGTGTGTGTGTGTGTGTGTGTGTGTGTGTGTGTGTGTGTGTGTGTGTGTGTGTGTGTGTGTGTGTGTGTGTGTGTGTGTGTGTGTGTGTGTGTGTGTGTGTGTGTGTGTGTGTGTGTGTGTGTGTGTGTGTGTGTGTGTATTCAGCCTCACGTCCGGGTGTCGCCATCTTGTCGTCCGTGAGGAAACAAAACTGATTTGATTTAATTTTTGTTATCATCTTTATTTCATTTCAATTTTAGGTAAGGTTAGGTTAGGTTAGGTTAGGGTTAGGTTAGGTTAGGTTAGGTTAGGTTAGGTTAGGTTAGGTTAGGTTAGGTTAGGTCATTGTTCTGAAAGTGTTAGAGCGTGATCATGAGTGCATGTGTGTGTGTGTACGTGATGGTTCAATGTATACGCCCATCTCTGTGCGTGTGAGCGTGTGTAGGCGTCACGGTGTAGTGAGAAAAACAGTCAACCATCCGCCAATCCATGACCTTACCCCCCCCCTCCCTCCCTCCCTCCTTCACAATATCCTGCTGGAGGGAGACTACAACAGGCTCCTCTCGCTCGGGTAGGCAGTTCTCTCTGACCCTCTCACCGGGTAGGTAGTGCTCCCTCCTCATTCTCCACTGACGTCATACACATCGGGGATATTATCGTATATTCGTAAACAAAAGACGAACGATATTTTCTCATTCGCAAATAGAAACGTAACTAAAGACGCTGTTTTTTCTGAATCGCACAAACGTAAACCAAAAAAGAAGGGATATTTTCTGAATCTTATCTATGAAACTAAACATAGGAACTATACATTTTGAATCGTAATTTACGCATCTTGACGTTAAGTTAGACGTTACTGAAGGTAAGGTTGATAGAATAACAATATTTCCATCTATTTTTGTATGTATGTATGTATGTATGTATGTATGTATGTATGTATGTATGTATGTATGTATGTATGTATATATGTATGTATGTATATTTTTGCTATTCTCAGTTGGAGCGAAAAATTAATCGCACGAAACTGGTAGTATTGCAAGGTCACGATTTTTAGTTAGGGCTGAACTCTCTGATGTAGGACTCTCTAAGAATCCTTAACTATGGTGTAGGACTCTTTGATAATCTTTATTTACTACGTAGGAATCTTTGAGAATCTTTAACTAGGAGACGTAGGAATCTTCGAGAATCCTTAACTAAGAGACGTAGGACTCATTGAGAATCTTTGACTCACTCGTAGGAATCATTGATAACTAAGAATCAAATCACTATTATCAAAGGTAAATTTAACGTAAGAATCATGAGAATCTTTAAGTAATTGACGTAAGAATCACAAAGAATCACGGTATAAGGAGAGTCAGATGTGGCACTTGTTTTTTTTTAAATCTCTTTAGTGCCATTGTGAGTGTAAGTGGCACTCTGATGCTTAAGTGCCAACGAGTGTCATGTGTTTATGGCTCGTCCTCCTACTTGAGTGAGTGTTTGAGTACAAAGAGCAATCGTGTTTTGGTCGAGAGAGAGAGAGAGAAAGAGAGAGAAAGAAAGAGAGAAAGAGAGAGAGAGAGAGAGGTGAATAACCCTCACTAATATACTGTCACAGGGGTATACAATTTCACCCTTATTATGGATCACGAATACATATACATTACCCCATATGTATCATGTATATATATATATATATATATATATATATATATATATTTACCATAGTTATGTTTTTTTAGTGATTTTTTTAGATTGCTCCCGAGGGGGCTAGTTTATTGGGCACCCAGTTACATCCTGTGCAAGGTGAAGCGCAGAAGCGTTTACAGCGCCCATCTGGGAAGCATGCGGAGTTCATGCTTGCCTTTATGACTCATGCATTAAGGGCGTAAAAGCCTGAAGGGTCATTGTTTTGTCAGCAAGTTACATAAAGTGACAGAATGATGAGTGTGTGTGTGGGGGGAAATTCCCGGTACAATTTATCTGTTTATGGCAAAGTGTGGCAGGTCCCTAATAATGTCAAGTGCCAGGCCATAGGCATTGACAATATTGAGGGACATAGCTTTTAGTGTGATTGTGATGGTGTATATGTCAGTAGTGATTAACAATAACAATAACATTAATTAAAGGATCTCATATGACCCCATCCAGGTGACGGGGATATGAAAATGGCTGACCCAGCACCCTATTTGCTGACGTTCCTGCTACAGGCGCTGACAGCTCCACCCGCGGACTCCCAGCTGCTGATTCTAGGGCAACCAACAAGTGAGAGAGAGAGAGAGGGAGAGAGAGAGAGGGAGAGAGGAGAGAGGGGCTACAGGAGTGAATGACACCTAATATGTTACGCAATGGTACCGTAGAATATAGGCCATGGGAGGCAAACAACACGGTGGTAATATAGCTTAGTTAAAATTTGCTTAGGTTAGGTTAGCTTAGGATACGTTAGCTTAGGTTACGTTAGCTTAGGATAAGTTAGGTTAGTTTTTATAAGAGAAACACTACTACTGCTACTACTACTACTACTACTACGCTCTACTACACTTAATACTATTACTACTGCTATTACTCCAGCAATAACAGCTACTACTAATAATAACAATAGGTACCCACAAGGAACATTCCCCTCTTCTTAACGTCACAGCTCAAGGTTGAAGAAGCCACAAGTCCAGAAAATTGTCTGGACAAACTTTTTTCGGAGTGAGAGTTGTGAACGCTTGGAACAATCTGCCAGAGAGTGTTGTGACGGCACCGAGTGTGAGCTGCCTCAAGACCTGACAGATGCATTCAGGAGCCAGTGCATGCCCAGTACTTGACAACAGTGTGTAACAGAAAGCCAGTACATGCCAAGTACTTGCCAACAGTGTGTAACAGAGAGCCAGTACATGCCCAGTACTTGCCAACAGTGTCTAACAGAAAGCCAGTACATGCCCATTACTTGCCAACAGTGTGTAACAGAGACGTGACCGACCGCCCAATCGACTAACGAGCCGATCATTGGGGAAGAGGATAAAATAAAAAAGTAACAGTAAAAAAGTTGAGTCGCATTTAACCACAATCACACCCCAACCATTGTTTAACCCAACAAAGGAGGTCCAGGCCGGATGCTGTTGGAGGTGACCTGCTGTGTCACGGTGGCCGGATGTTTGACTGGGTGTATGAGTGAGTTACTGTAGGGGTGGGTGAGTGAACTCGTGACTGATTTCCTGAATGAATTACTGAACGAGGAAGTGAATTTTTGACCTAATGAATAAAAAGCGTTTAATAAAATCCTATAAGGAAGGTATCTAGTTAAGGTAGAGTCTCGGTGTTAATTTTGTCTCCTAACTGGTGTGTTAAGTGAAGGTATCTAGTTAAGGTAGAGTCTCGGTGTTAATTTTGTCTCCTAACTGGTGTGTTAAGTGAAGGTATCTAGTTAAGGTAGAGTCTCGGTGTTAATTTTGTCTCCGAACTGGTGTGTTAAGTGAAGGTATCTGGTTAACGTAGAGTCTCGGTGTTAATTTTGTCTCCTAACTGGTGTGTTAAGTGAAGGTATCTGGTTAAGGTAGAGTCTCGGTGTTAATTTTGTCTCCTAACTGGTGTGTTAAGTGAAGGTATCTAGTTAAGGTAGAGTCTCGGTGTTAATTTTGTCTCCTAACTGGTGTGTTAAGTGAAGGTATCTAGTTAAGGTAGAGTCTCAGTGTTAATTTTGTCTCCTAACTGGTGTGTTAAGTGAAGGTATCTAGTTAAGGTAGAGTCTCGGTGTTAATTTTGTCTCCTAACTGGTGTGTTAAGTGAAGGTATCTAGTTAAGGTAGAGTCTCAGTGTTAATTTTGTCTCCTAACTGGTGTGTTAAGTGAAGGTATCTAGTTAAGGTAGAGTCTCAGTGTTAATTTTGTCTCCTAACTGGTGTGTTAAGTGAAGGTATCTAGTTAAGGTAGAGTCTCAGTGTTAATTTTGTCTCCTAACTGGTGTGTTAAGTGAAGGTATCTAGTTAAGGTAGAGTCTCAGTGTTAATTTTGTCTCCTAACTCAGTGTTAAGTGTCTCTAGTTAAGGTAGAGTCTCAGTGTTAATTTTGTCTCCTAACTGGTGTGTTAAGTGAAGGTATCTAGTTAAGGTAGAGTCTCAGTGTTAATTTTGTCTCCTAACTGGTGTGTTAAGTGAAGGTATCTAGTTAAGGTAGAGTCTCAGTGTTAATTTTGTCTCCTAACTGGTGTGTTAAGTGAAGGTATCTAGTTAAGGTAGAGTCTCAGTGTTAATTTTGTCTCCTAACTGGTGTGTTAAGTGAAGGTATCTAGTTAAGGTAGAGTCTCAGTGTTAATTTTGTCTCCTAACTGGTGTGTTAAGTGAAGGTATCTAGTTAAGGTAGAGTCTCAGTGTTAATTTTGTCTCCTAACTGGTGTGTTAAGTGAAGGTATCTAGTTAAGGTAGAGTCTCAGTGTTAATTTTGTCTCCTAACTGGTGTGTTAAGTGAAGGTATCTAGTTAAGGTAGAGTCTCAGTGTTAATTTGTCTCCTAACTGGTGTGTTAAGTGAAGGTATCTAGTTAAGGTAGAGTCTCAGTGTTAATTTTGTCTCCTAACTGGTGTGTTAAGTGAAGGTATCTAGTTAAGGTAGAGTCTCAGTGTTAATTTTGTCTCCTAACTGGTGTGTTAAGTGAAGGTATCTAGTTAAGGTAGAGTCTCAGTGTTAATTTTGTCTCCTAACTGGTGTGTGAAGGTATCTAGTTAAGGTAGAGTCTCAGTGTTAATTTTGTCTCCTAACTGGTGTTAAGTGAAGGTATCTAGTTAAGGTAGAGTCTCAGTGTTAATTTTGTCTCCTAACTGTGTTAAGTGAAGGTATCTAGTTAAGGTAGAGTCTCAGTGTTAATTTTGTCTCCTAACTGGTGTGTTAAGTGAAGGTATCTAGTTAAGGTAGAGTCTCAGTGTAAATTTCGTCTCTAACTGGTGTGTTAAGTGAAGGTATCTAGTTAAGGTAGAGTCTCAGTGTTAATTTTGTCTCTAACTGGTGTGTTAAGTGAAGGTATCTAGTTAAGGTAGAGTCTCAGTGTTAATTTCGTCTCCTAACTGGTGTGTTAAGTGAAGGTATCTAGTTAAGGTAGAGTCTCAGTGTAAATTTCGTCTCCTAACTGGTGTGTTAAGTGAAGGTATCTAGTTAAGGTAGAGTCTCAGTGTTAATTTTGTCTCCTAACTGGTGTGTTAAGTGAAGGTATCTAGTTAAGGTAGAGTCTCAGTGTTAATTTTCTCTCCTAACTGGTGTGTTAAGTGAAGGTATCTAGTTAAGGTAGAGTCTCAGTGTTAATTTTGTCTCCTAACTGGTGTTAAGTGAAGGTATCTAGTTAAGGTAGAGTCTCAGTGTTAATTTTGTCTCCTAACTGGTGTGTTAAGTGAAGGTATCTAGTTAAGGTAGAGTCTCAGTGTTAATTTTGTCTCCTAACTGGTGTGTTAAGTGAAGGTATCTAGTTAAGGTAGAGTCTCAGTGTTAATTTTGTCTCCTAACTGGTGTGTTAAGTGAAGGTATCTAGTTAAGGTAGAGTCTCAGTGTTAATTTTGTCTCCTAACTGGTGTGTTAAGTAAAGGTATCTAGTTAAGGTAGAGTCTCAGTGTTAAATTTTCAGAAAGTACATTGACTTCCTGCTCTATATCACACACACATAATTAAACACACATAGATTTAACTAAACAAAGAACTTTCTCTCTACCACAGCTTGTCAACAGGAATGTGATTACGTGTACAACCCCGTATGTGGCACAGACAGTCTGACGTATCCAAACTTCTGCTTCCTATTGAGAGCCTCCTGCAACAGTCCACGTCTCAGACCCCAGAGATATGGGTCTTGTAGTGAGTATATGTCTTATGTGTTTCTGTGTCACGATAAGGTGTGGGGTTTAAGTACGTATTATAAGTAGGTTAGTACACTTGACAAGTAAGACCTTTAAGTACGTGTTCTAAGTAGATGTACAATTGCCATACGTAATTCCTTCATTAATTACTGAATATATCAAAGTTAAACTAACCTATTTCAGTGACATTATTATCTCTAAAGTGATTTGTTAGGATTCCAAATCATGTGAAACTATAATTCTTTCTCCTATTAGTTCACATGTCGAGTATCTAGTTCCCGTGAGAGTATTTCACACGCCCCTGAGATTTTATTGTTTACATCTTGGGGTCCTGGTTCCCGTGAGAATATTATTTTACCTGTTGTTTTTACTTCTGAGGTCCCCGGTTCCTGTGAGAGGTTGATTGTTTCTTTATTATGAGAAGTGACATTATTATCATTATTATTTTTCTATGATTCATTCGTTCATCCTGTCCAATATTCTGTATACTACTATTACTACTACTATTACTACTACTACTACTACTACTACTATTACTACTACTACTACTACTACTACTACTGTTACTACTACTACTACTACTTGCCCTTAATCAATAAAATAGCTTCCACTAGCTTGTGATTCGCGACCATCTTCATCAGGGGTGTGGTATATGGGTCCCTGTGAGAGTATTAACCAAACATCTTTCATCTGTACCTGTCCACAGCCACACCAGACTCTTGTAACTACGTGTGTGACCGCTCGTACAAGCCCGTGTGTGGGTCTGACGGCACCACCTACAGCAACCCGTGTGTCCTGATGTACTACACCTGCTTCTACCCCAGCAGAGGACTCTTCAGGAGACACGTGGGTAGATGTGGTAAGTGGGGGCGTTTGAGTTGTGTTTCTATATGCATTCGTAGTCCCCCCTTCCGTTTTCTTTCTCTCTTCTGTTTTTGTCTCTCTCTCTCTGTCATTTACGTTCCCCCTCTCTCTATCTCTCTCTCACTTTCCTCCTACCTCTCTCTCTATCTCTCGCTTCCTTCCCTGAGTTCAACTGTTCTACAATCAAATGAGAACCATAACACATTTTTCCCAGGAATTTAAGGCCACATTTGTTGACATTTGACCGTCACTCATTCACACTCTCCCTGACAGTCGTGGAGAAGGAATGCCCCGCCACTTGTCCTAGGCAGAGAACCCCCGTGTGTGGCAGTGACGACAGGACATACACCAATGAGTGTTTCTTGATGCGCGAGGCTTGTGCTGGCAGACGGGTCACTAAGGCCAGGAACGGGGCCTGTCGTATGTATACTATCCTTGTTTTAAAGTCTTCTTAAGTGTACGTGTACGTGTTATAACTACCTGAGTGTACGTATTATACCTGTGTGTACGTATATATACATGTGTGCAACTATATATCCCTGTGTGTACGTGTTTATCCCTGTCTGTACGTATTATATCCACGTTTCCACACGAGAACTCACTACCTATCACCCACAGCGCTAAAATGCCCAAGGATATGTACAAGAGAGTACCTACCTGTGTGTGGTGATGACAATGTTACCTACCCTAACACCTGTACGATGGAGAGCACAGTGTGTGAAGGCAAGACGGTCACCAAAGCCTACGATGGACCCTGTGGTAAGTATCTCTGTTTTCATTCACATCCAGTAAAAAAATAATGATAGAATTTGATGCTTATTTATTTTTACGATTAGGTATTTGTAAATTATTTTTGTACTTCATCTTTACTATTTAATGATTGAATTCTCGACGTTTCCATCTTCTAGACTTGCCAAACGGACCTCCACGGCAGAACCCATCTTGTAATTCAGCCTGTCCCTTTATCTACGCCCCTGTGTGTGGGAGTGATGGCAAAACGTATGGAAATAACTGCGCCCTCAACGCTGCCTCGTGTAAGAATCCCGCCATCACCAAGGTCAGCGATGGAGAGTGTGGTAAGACTGATTCATTGAGAGTTGAATAGATAGATAGATAGATAGATAGATAGATAGATAGAGAGATAGATAGATAGATAGATAGATAGATAGATAGATACCCATGAAAAATAAATTATACCACCACTATTTACTACCCATCCAACACAGTTACCAGTCAGAGGTCGTGCCCACAAACTTGTCCCGATATCGTGTCCCGTGTGTGTGGCAGTGACGGGATTACCTACGAGAATGAGTGTATCTTGAGGTCAATAAGCTGTAATGACCCAACACTGACGGTCAAGAGCCAAGGGACGTGTGGTGAGTCCATCCGAGAGAGAGAGAGAGAGAGAGAGAGAGAGAGAGAGAGAGAGAGAGAGAGAGAGATTTTAGTTAGTTGAAATAGTTCTTTGACTGAGGTCTTGTTTTTGTGATGTCAGTAGCTTCATATATGACTAAATGACTAATTATTGATGAAATTACCTTGTTTAACGTATTTTATTCATTATAAAGTTGATAAATGGGGATAATTATCTGCAAATACGAAGCTATTATTATTTCTTAACTTAGTATAGTTAGTCTTCAAATTTAAGTAATAGAAAATGAGTATGAAACAAAATTAACATTACAGAAAACGAAGCAGCATCATCGTCTGGAGGGGGGTCTCGTTCATCTTGCCCGAGTGTTTCCGTTTGTCCAACCAATTACTCCCCTGTGTGTGGTAGTGACGGTACAACTTATCCCAACCAATGTAACCTTGATGTGGCTACCTGCTTGGATTCCTCTGTTACCTGGCGTAGCGATGGTCTTTGTCGTGAGTAAATAGGAGTATATCTAGTGCTTATGAGAGAGAGGGGAGAGGTGAGGGTATGGTTGTGCTCTGGAAATATATATATGAGAGAGAGAGAGAGAGAGAGAGAGAGAGAGAGAGAGAGAGAGGCGAAGAATTTACTACAGAAAGGAAGTTGAACGCAAGAAATTCTCACCCCATATTGATGTCACTCTCACAGACTAAAAAAATAAATGACATCATTCTCACCGTTTCAGCTATAGCGACATCAGCCCCGGGCATTGCTCCGGCAGGTACTGAGTCGCCACCCTGCGCCAACACCTGTAGTAGGGTGTTCGCTCCTGTGTGTGGTAGCGACGGTGAGACGTATTTCAACCTTTGTCTCCTTAATCTGGCAGCCTGTAATGAGAATAGAGTCATCAATGCTGCGAGGGAAGGGCGCTGTGGTAAGTGTGGGTGGAGAGAGAGAGAGAGAGAGAGAGAGAGAGAGAGAGAGAGAGAGAGAGAGAGAGAGAGAGAGAGAGATAACACCACCACCACCACAACAACACAACACAACAACACAACACAACACAACACAACACAACACAAATACCTAACTAATAATCCCCCCTTCTTCCCCTTCTTCAGATGACCCTCAGGTACCATCTGCCCTCCCACCGTGTCCCGTATTTTGTGGACGGGTCTACACACCTGTCTGTGGCAATGACGGGGTCACCTATGATAACGTCTGTCTACTTACTGTTGTCATGTGTCGTGACGCCACTATCCAGAAAAGGAATGACGGGCCTTGTGGTAGGTGTCTGTCTGTCTGTCTGTATCTCTTTCTATCTCTGTGTCTCTCTGTCTGTCTGTATCTCTTTCTATCTCTTTCTATCTCTGTGTCTGTCTCTCTGTCTGTCTGTCTGTCTATCTTTCACTGATATATTTAATTGAACATAAGTCAGTTTTAACATACAGTAGCGAACAAATTCCCTTCAATACATAACAAATATCCTTCACCTGATAACATCTCAATAAAGAGGTAATTCTCGGTATCTCCTCTACAGTGCCTTCGTCAGGTGGTTCCTCATCGTGTGATAAGACCTGCCCCTTCACCTATAACCCAGTGTGTGGTAACGATGGTGTCACCTACAGTAATCCGTGCTCGTTTGACCTGGCTGTGTGTAAGAACCCGACTCTTATCAAAGTCTCCAATGGTGCCTGTTGTAAGTGTTGTGAGGGAGAAGGGGAGGTGAGGGTGAGGGGGAGGGAGGGTGAGAGGGTGAGGAGGGAGGAGGGTGAGGGGGAGGAGGGTGAGGGGGGAGGGAGGAGGAGTGAGGGGAGTGAGGAGGGTGAGAGGGTGGAGGAGGGGGAGGGTGAGGGGGGGAAGGGAGGGGTGAGGAAGGGAGGGTGAGGAGGGAGGAGGGGGGTGAGGGGGAGGGTGAGGGGGGGAGGGTGAGGGGAGGGAGGGTGAGGGGGGGGTGAGGGGGAGGGTGGGGGAGGGTGAGGGGGAGGGAGGTGATGAGAGAGGGGTGAGGGGGGGAAGGGAGGGTGAGGGGGGGGGGGGGGGGGGGGGGAGGGGGGGGGGGGAGGTGAGGTGAGGAGGGTGAGGGGAGGAGGTGGGGGAGGTGAGGGGAGGAGGTGAGGGGGGGAGGTGAGGGAGGTGGGGGGGAGGAGGGTGAGGGGGAAGGGAGGTGATGAGGATGAGAGGGGTGAGAGGGGGGGAGGGAGGGTGAGGGGGGAAAGGGGGGAAAGGAGAGAAGGAATGAGGTAGGGAGGGAGATGGAGTGATGTAGAAAGGGAGGGAGGAAGGGAAAGGGAGGGATGTAGGAAGGGAAGGAGGGAGGTAGAGAAGGTGAGGGGTGAAGCTAGGGAGAGAGGGAGAGAGGGAGGGAGAGAGGGAGGGAATGAGTGTAGATTTTATTATATAAGATGCAATTTTTTAAGAATTTTACCTGAGAAAAATATAAGATTTTTTTGGTCCCAATTATTATTAAACTTACGATTTTTCTTCCTTACATCCAGAAACACTTAAGACCAGCAGTGTCAAGGAGGTTACG
>NW_024733231.1:3704597-3717097 GCF_018991925.1 Homarus americanus
ATGACCCCGTGTGTGGTAGTAATGGCGTCACTTATGGCAACTTGTGTATGTATGAGGTGGCTCACTGCAAGGACGAATCAATCACCATCAGTCACCAAGGACAATGCAGGAGTAAGTATTGTGGTGATTGTTGTGATTGATGGATTTTATGGTGATTGTGGTGTTTATTTGTCTGTTTGTCTGTGGAGGTGTTTGTTATTATGTGTATTTCCTTGTTTATCTGTGTGTGTGTGTTCTTCTTTTTATCAATATATCAATTAATTTCTCAGTCTTTCTCACTTTGTCTGTCAGTTTGTCTTCAGTCTCTCTCTCTCTCTCTCTCTCCCTCTCTCTCTCTCTCTTTTTCGCACCACTAACACATATTATCACCATAGGGAAACTCTGCGCCAGGAGGTGTGGGAAGATCGCTCGACCTGTGTGTGGTTCAGATGGTCAGACTTACATCAACAACTGCATGTTCGATATAGCGTCGTGTAACAATGAGAATCTTAGCGTCGTGTACCGGGGCAGGTGTGAAGGTAAGTGTATGGGCAAGGTGTAAGAGGGTGTAGACGTGGTGTAGGGGTGTGTAGGGGTGGTGTAGGAGTATGTAGAGGTGGTGTAGGGGTGTGTAGAGGGGTGTACAGGGGTGTCGAGGGATGTGTGTGTGTGTGTGTGTGTAGAGGCGTTGGGAGGGTGTGGGAAGGTAGGGTTAGGGTACAGGAAGGTGTAAGGAGGTGTAGGGAAGTGAGGGAAGGTGTGGGGAGGTGTAGGGAGGTGTTAGGAGGTCTAGGGAAGTGAGGGAAGGTGTGGGGAGGTGTAGGGAGGTGTTAGGAGGTGTAGGGAAGTGAGGGAAGGTGTGGGGAGGTGTAGGGAGGTGTAGGGAAGGTGAGGGAAGGTGTGGGAAGGTGTAGGAAGATAAGGAAAGGTGTATTTGGTGTATTTCGATGTCAGTATACATATTTGAGTAAAATTCCACTTATTTCCATGCCTGTATACGTATATGTAAGCCCTATGTAGAGTACCTGTCAACTACCTGTCAATTCCTACCTGTCAACTACCTGTCATCTACCTATCAATTCCTACCTGTCAACTACCTGTCAATTCCTACCTGTCCACCCACAGATAAAGAGGAAATCCAGTGTCCTAGAGCGTGCCCCCTGATCTACCGACCCGTGTGTGATAACAACGGCAAGCAATACTCCAATGAATGTGAACTTAACATCGCTATTTGTCACGACTCCTCCATCACGCCTGGAACCTGTCGTAAGTTAACATTATATAAAAAAATAACTTGGGAAATTTTTTTAGTAATGTGATTTGTGTATCATTTTTATACAATATCTCGTTCGGTGATTAAAGTGAGTTATGTAATTGCTGAAAAAATAACCCCGAGTAATATACATATATACATATATACATACACACATACATACATACTTACATACATACATGCATACATACATACATACACACATACATACATACATACATACATACATACATACATACATAAGAACATAAGAACATAAGAATGGAGGAAACTGCAGCGGGCCTATTGGCCCATACTGGGCAGTCCCGTTTACACCCAACCCCTATTGCTCATATGAGCATCCAACCTATGTTTGAAGCAATTCAGCGTATTCGAGTTAATGATGATATTTGGTAACTTGTTCCATTCATCCACTACTCTGTTTCCAAACCAGTGTTTACCTATTTCACGCCTAAATCTAAATTTGTCTAATATAAAACCATTGTTACGAGTTCGCTCCTGGTTGGATAATTTGAGTACCTTTGTAATGTCCCCTTTGTTTAGCCCTGTCTTCCACTTATACACCTCTATCAGGTCGCCCCTCGCTCTACGTATCTCGAGGGAGTGCAAATTAAGATGCTTTAACCTGTCTCTATACTCAAGGTTCCTAATGCCCGGGATTAGTCTTGTCATTCTCCTCTGAATTCTTTCCAAGGATTCTATATCCATTCTGTAATACGGTGACCAGAACTGAACTGCGTAATCCAGGTGTGGTCTCACAAGAGCAAGATACAGTTTTAGGATGACCTCGCTAGTCTTGTAACTAACACTCCTTTGTATGAACCCAAGTACTTTACTAGGGTCAGAGTTTACATTAGTTAGTTGGTTAAAATTTTCCTCTAGACTCATGTAATAATAATAATAATTAACGGTTTATTAAGATAACATGGCTGCCCGAAGGCTGAAAATATACAAGGAACAGAGAGGATAAGATACCTCTGGTGGAATCGGGGAGTGAGTCACTTGATTGACGAAAGATTTCAATACAGAAACATAAGAAACATAGAGTCAACATATAGATTAACTGTGGGAGCTGGTACTGTGGGAGCTGGTACTGTGGGAGCTGGTACTGTGGGAGCTGGTACTGTGGGAGCTGGTACTGTGGGAGCTGGTACTGTGGGAGCTGGTACTGTGGGAGCTGGTACTGTGGGAACTGGTACTGTGGGAGCTGGTACTGTGGGAGCTGGTCTGTAGACATTCTTGTGACCTGATGTCGGCGCCAACAAGGGCCTTCCCACTGTCTTGATGGCCGTTGTACCTGCCTGCTAAGCCGCTACCTCACTACAGCTGCAGTTGTAAGTCCTCCAGCTGACACAGGGTGTTGGAGACGGTTCTTGTTCCTCATTTGATGTAGTTAGGAATTCGTAGTTCCTCACCCGGGTGGCGTAGGGAGTCCTCATTTCCCTCCTGGTGTAGTTTGGAGAGTTTCTTGGCTTCTCATCCAGTGTTGGTGGTGGCGAGTGTACGGTGGACCCTGGGTGTGTCAGGTCAACATTGGCCGCTAAGTGCTGATTGTCGCTCTAACAGTTGTTTCTTCCTTTCGAGTTGAAATTGTCACTTTTGTATATCAGTTGTGGGTTGGTCGTCAATCTTTGCACTGTACTGCTGGTGGGAGGATGTTGATAAATCCAGGTGGGGAGGCGGAGATGGGGAAGGGGAGGGCCCGACAGACCGGGCTGGCAGCTGTCTCCATGGTCAAGAGACTATGGCCGCGTCAGCGGGCAGCGCCGACTACACACGTCCTTACCCTATGAAGGCTGAAGGAAGTATGTATGTATGTATGTATGTATGTATGTATCCATGTATGTATGTATGTATGTATTAATTTATTCATATTTTGTTTCAGATGGCCAAGGTGAAAAGAATGGTTGAGAAAACGTGACAACAGGAGCCAACACCATCTGACAACACCACCTGACAACACCATCTGACAACACCACCTGACAACACCATCTGGTAACACCACCTGACAACACCATCTGACAACACCTACCACCACAACAATGGCTCACTCAAGAGAAATGAAAATAAATTTTTTTCACCAGTTTAATGTGTCATCTCTGATATATTATGTATTTCACCTTGCATTAAATAACTAAGATACATATTAACTCAAGATACAGGGAAGAGGATACAGTGTATGTGTCTTTATTCTATTAATACATTTACCTGTAATTGATGTATTTGTACCTGTGTTTACCTGTTGTATGTAAATTACTATGATCAGTTTTATCTGAATATTGTAATTTTCCTAGTTTTGTTTTGTACTGTATTTTATCTACTTTTATCTGTATTCCTCAAATTATTATCTGTAATATTGTATTCTTCATCAGGTTTTGCTTTATATTACAGTGTACAGGTAATGCCTTAAAAACCCGGAGAAAAACGGAAAATAAGTGAGTTTTCTTTTATCACGGAGCTGCATCAAAACAACAACAAAGACGAAATTTTCAAAGATTTCCGGTAATTTCTCGTAAGATAAGAATAAAGGAATTAAAAGAATTGAATTAAACAAAAAACAGAAGAATAAACTATAAAAATGTATTAATTATTGCTCTGAGACTCTACCTTAATATCATTTAAATGGAGTTAAATTCTGCTACAAGGAAAAAATTCAACACACGAGTCTTTAAGAAACTTGAATAATTATATGAGATTTTGTATTTGATGTCTGAATATATTGTAATTATTCTATAAAATGAATAAATAAGTTTCACTTCAGAAGAATTACCAACTAGGGTATTATTCACATTTAACGACGGGAATGCTGAAGGTTAAAGTTTACATATCTCCCTTAATATTCCTCTAATACATCTGAAATTCATTATGAGTAAATAAATCTGGGTAAGAAAGATTTGTTTTTTTATATATGCCGCATTTAATAAGCACAATAAGAATTAGAAGCTATTGGTAGAATTTCATAAGTCTACCACTAAATAATTTTCATTTTCTATTAAATTATATTAAAGAAAATTTTTAAATTACAGGGTAAACTAATAAATTAATTACTAAATTCCCCTTCTCTCTGACTTACACACTCTCTCTCTCTTCAACGCTCGTATTGACGCTAAATAAGGCTGGCGATCGTTCGTCTAACTTCCTTAAGCATGTTAGTACAAGATGAGGGACAGTTAAGTCAAGCGTTCCTCATCGCTCGCACTGCCGTAAAGAATCCACTCAAGGGAAATCACAGACAATAAGACACGGCTGTAAAACACGACCTAATGTGTGTGTGTGTGTGTGTGTGTGTGCGTGTGTGTGTGTGCGTGTGCGTGTGTGTGTGTGTGTGTGTGTGTGTGTGTGTGTGTGTGGCTTTAGATTGACAGTAGTATTGGGTGTTAGTTAGGAGATAAAATGAATATATAGAATCTATATATTATCCTTCACACACACACACGCACACGCACACGCACACACACACACACACACACACACACACACACACACATCAAAGTTCGTAATTTAACCCCAAAAATCTAGAAAAAAATAAACATCGAAATCATATTTTTTGGGTAAAGTTCTTGTGATTTTTTTCTGTGATAAGTTATGCTGTTGATAGTTTCTTGTCTCCTCTCTCTATCTCTCTCTCTCAATTACTCTCTCTGTCTTTCTCCCCATCTCTCTCTCTTTCTTTCTCTCTCAATTACTCTCTCTCTCTCTCTCTCTCAGGTGCCAAAATTTCCCTGGAGAGTTGGGTCAGTAATTAACGCGGAAATGAGTTCTACCACACGAAGGAAGGAGGGAAGGAAGGGGGGGACGGAGAGGGAAGAGAGGAGAGGAGAGAAGGGAAAGATAGAGAGAGGGGAGGATAAGAGGGAGAAGAGGAGGAGGAGAAGAAGGAGGGATGGAAAGAGAGGTAGAAAAAGGAGAGGGGAAAGGGAGAGGGGAGGGAGAGAGGGTGAGAGGAAGGAGGCAGAGAGGAGAGGGAGAGGGCTGAAAATGGGTTCAGGTATTGGACCAAAGAGACACTCCCTTTAAAGGAGGAGGAGGAGGTGAGGGGAGGAGGAGGAGGAGGTGAAGGGGGAGAGAGGAGGAGGAGGGAAGGAGGGAAGGGGAGGAGGAGGAGGAAGGGGGAAGGGAGGAGGAGAGAGGAAGAGAAGGAGGAGGAGGTGGAAGGGGAAGGGAGGAGGAGGAGGTGGGGAAGAGGGAAGGGGAGGAGGGAGAGGAGGGGTGGAAGGAGGAAGGAGGAGGAGGAGGAGGTGGAAGGGAAAGGAGGAGGAGGAGGAGGTGGAAGAGGGAAGGGGAGGAGGAGGAGGAGGAGGAGGACACGGTTTTGGTTGGATTTGAATTGGAGGAAGAAGATGAAAATAAGGAAGACAAAAAAGGAGAAGGAAGAGGAAGAGGAAGAGGAGTAAGAAGAGGAGGAGAGAGGAAGAGCAGGAAGGAGATGAAGCACCTCGTTTTCTCCTTTCTCTAAATATAATCAAGAGATAATAAAAAAAGGTTTGGAACGACAGATAAATGATGAGGAGAAATAGAGAGAATAGGACGGCTGTCCCTGAATAGACGGGGTTTAACGTCCCCTGAATAGACGGGGTTGTAGACGTCCCCTGAATATGCAGACGTCCTGAACAGACGTTAGACGCCCCTGAATAGACAGTTTTAGACGTCCCCTGAATAGACGTAGTATGACGTCCCCCTGAATAGACGGGGTGTGTAGACGTCCCCTGAATAGACGGGGTTGTAGACGTCCCCGAATAGATGGGGTTGTAGACGTCCTGAATAGACGGTGTGACGTCCCCTGAATAGACGGGGTAGACGTCCCCTGAATAGACGGGGTTAGACGTCCCCTGAATAGACGGGGTTTAGACGTCCCCTGAATAGACGGGGTTGTAGACGTCCCCTGAATACGCCATCAGACGATAGGATGACCAGGGTGATGACAATGCAAGCAGGCGGTAGACCTCCACAAGATCTCCTTGACTAACTCGCACGCCGCCATCCCGAAGCACAGGCCGGCCAACATAAGACCCAAGGGGAAAGAAGGGAAGCTCAAGCAACACACGGCTCCACACATAATCTGGGCACCTGTGTAGCTTGGTGGCTGTTGAGCGGGTTTACAGCATAACTCCTGACAGCCAGTTGTCTTTAGCTGGCAGAAGTAACATTGATACACGCAGGGGCATACTTTCAAAGGGCATTTATGTGGTTTTGGAATCATTTTTCTATTGTGAATTTTGTAATTGTGTAAAAAAAAAATGAAATGGTTAGATGTTTTTTTTTTTGGGTGGATCTAGATTCGAAGATTGATAGGATGAGGGTGTTGGTTAGGATGTTGGTGGTTAGGATGTTGGTGGTTAGGATGTTGTGGTTGGATGTTGGTGGTTAGGATGTTGGTGGTGATGTTGGTGGTTAGGATGTTGGTGGTTAGGATGTTGGTGGTTAGGATGTTGGTGGTTAGGATGTTGGTGGTTAGGATGTTGGTGGTTAGGATGTTGGTGGTTAGGATGTTGGTGGTTAGGATGTTGGTGTTAGGATGTTGGTGGTTAGGATGTTGATGGTTGAGGATGTTGATGGTGATGGTGTGTTTACTGAAAGCTTGGAAACAGATAATGAGTTTACACAAATTCTCTCTCTTCTCTCTCTCTCTCTCTCTAACTCCTCTCTCTCATTCCCTGCTTGCCCTTCTTCACCTCCTCCTGACCTCCTTTCTTCCTCCTTCCTTCTCCCTCCACTCCACCTAACGTTGTTACAAAATATTTCCAACTTTTATTCTGAACGGATCTCGCTAACTACCTCACCCGGGATAAGAGACGAGGGGGGGGGAGAGGGAGGAGAGGAGGGAGAGAAGAGAGGGAGGAGAGAGGAGAGGAGGGAGAGAGGGAAGACAATACCAAGCCACGAGAGGCATTAAGACTCACCCACCGCCCACAACCACCCGTGATGCCTGACCATGTGGGCGGTGGGTGGTGGGCGGGCAGGATAGGTTACTTAGAGACGGTAAATAATGTGATTTTTTTTTAAGGCATAATAAGATGTAGTTAAGGAGCCATCACCAGGTATGAGGCCATGAGGTATGAGGCCATGAGGTATGAGGCCATGATGTGTGAGGCCATGAGGTATGAGGCCATGAGGTATGAGGCCATGAGGTATGAGGCCATGAGGTATGAGGCCATGAGGTGTGAGGCCATGAGGTGTGAGGCCATGAGGCGTGAGGTGGGTGGTGGAGGCAGGATTAAGTATTAAGCCTAGTTAAGATGTTAAACCTCTTATATAAACCTTAAACCATTTCTTACCCGGACCACTACCAGCCACCCAACACACTTAAACCATCACTTATTAAACCTAACACTTAAACCATCACTTATTAAACCAAACACTTAAACCATCACTTATTAAACCTAACACTTAAACCATCACTTATTAAACCTAACACTTAAACCATCACTTATTAAACCAAACACTTAAACCATCACTTATTAAACCTAACACTTAAACCATCACTTATTAAACCAAACACTTAAACCATCACTTATTAAACCAAACACTTATAAAACTACACACTTATACCTGCACTTAAAAAATCCAACTCACTAGGACACTTATACAGAGAGAGAGAGAGAGAGAGAGAGAGAGAGAGAGAGAGAGAGGTGGAAAGTACCTCAAGGCGACATGCAAAAACACAAGAAAGACACACTTAATACACACACACACACACACAATACCTCTATACTTACAAAATACAAGGAGATACTTTCTCATGAGTAACTTTAGGATGGTAGAGAAGTCACTAATAAAGACCCCAAATAATATGTGTGTGTGTGTGTGTGTGTGTGTGTGTGTGTGTGTGTGTGTGTGTGTGTGTGTGGAGGTTGCAGCTGGAGGGACAGGAGGGGGATTGAGGGGAGGAGAGGGAGGGAGAAGGAAGGAGGGAGGAGAGGGAAGGAGAGAGAAGAGAAGGGTGAGAGGAAGGAAGGTAGGAGGAGAGGGAAGGAGAGAGAAGAGAAGGGTGAGAGGAAGGAAGGTAGGAGGAGAGGGAAGGAGAGAGAATAGAAGGGAGAGAGGAAGAAAAGAGAGAAAGAGAGAGAGAGAGAGAGAGAGAGAGAGAGAGAGAGAGAGAGAGAGAGAGAGAGAGAGAGAGAGAGAGAGAGAGAGAGAGAGAGGGAAGAAGGAAAGAAGGGATCGTTTTATTTACATTGTGAAGGGTATCAGATCCAGTGGAATAATTCAACCCTTCAGAAATACAACCATAATATAGCTCATTCTCTGCTCAAATAACAACAAATAACTATGTAAAAAACTATATGACAATTATTTCACAAAGTTTCTTTATTGCAATTACCTGGACGATGTTGCACTGATTAAAACCAGCATTGATTTGTTGATACCCTGAAGGGTTCCAGATCAATGTGAAAATTTCAACTCTTTACTTGACATTAAAGATATATTAAAACTCTTTCCCATTAGAATAATAACACACAGATGAATAAAAAAATAACATTACCATTATTTCATAACTTTTTTTTTTATTGTAACTACCTGAGCGATGTTGCAAAATGTTGGTTTAACATTAATTAATACCAAATTGAAAAAAGCTTTTTATCGCCCTCGTCCAAATTGCATTATGAATTTTTGTCCTGAGTGAATGTACTTTTCATCTCGTGTTCAAACATATATAGTGTTATGTTTAATGATATCCTCAGTTGGACTTAGGGGAGGGAGGGGAGAGGTTGGCTGCAGGTGAGAGGGGTGAGGGGTGAGAGGGGTGATAGGGTAAGGAGGGGTGAAGGTGAGAGGGGTGGAGGTGAAAGGGATGAAATGAAAGTGAGAGGAGAGGAGGTAACTTGGTCTCTCTCTCTCTCTCTCTCTCTCTCTCTCTCTCTCTCTCTCTATTAAGGACTCCCCGACCCAAACGAAAAATCTATGTGACATTTATATCTCCTGAAGTAGTGAAGGAAATTCTCGACTGAACCAAATAAAGAAAGAATTTTATACACCTGAGAGAAGAAAGAAAAATGAAGACTACGAACACACTTCTTGGTTCTGTTGTGTTATTCACTTAAGCTCCACCCATTTCTTGGCGTCCTTAGCAACCAAGATGATAGGATGAAGCTGATTGGTTGTCGATTGCTAAGCGAAACCTCTTACCATATAGTGAATTACGATTTTTTTTCTATTTTAAGTAATTAATATAAACGACTATAATAATAATAATTTTACAGGATGATATAATAATTATCTGAAAAAAAGTATATAATATCAAAACTCAAAATAAGAATAAAAGTAAAAATAATAAGGAAATTAATCTTCTGGCATATTTCACTTAGCAACCATCGACCAATCAATGCACAGGATTTGGTATGGACGCTATGCGGAAGGTCTTAAGTCGATAAGACAATTGTAGTGGAGTTTCTTAGCACTGTTTAGCACTCAGAGCTCTCGAGGGACACAGGCAGTTTAGACAAGAGATCCCTGAGGTCAACTAATTATGGAAATGACAACTTTTTCACCACAGATCTTTAATTATTGTGTTGTGAAGTAGCTACCTAACCTAACCTAACCTAACCTAACCTACCCTAACCTAACCTACCCTAACCTAACCTAACCTAACCTACCCTAACCTACCCTAACCTAACCTAACCTAACCTAACTTGGCTTAACCTAACACTTAATCTAAACTTAATCCAACCTAAACTAATCTATCTTAACTTAACCCCAACCTAACCCATTTAAGACATCACAGAGACCAACGACCAATCGGCACACGTCAAACCCGCATGCGTGTGGGTTTTGCATTTTCATAGATCGAGTGGGGTGGAACCAAAGGACCTTAGGTGGAGGAATAAGAGAGCTTTACTCTCTTCCACGGCCGTAATACTGAGGCATATACCTGTGCGTAGAGAGAGAGAGAGAGAGAGAGAGAGCCATACTGTAGACAGAGAAATAGATAGAGTGACAGACAGACAGACAGACAGACAGTTTTATAGGCAGATAGACAGACACACAGATAGACAGATATATAGACAGATAGACAGATAGACAGATATATAGACAGATAGACAGACAGACAGACACACAGATAGACAGATATATAGATAGATAGACAGACAGATAGACAGATAGACAGACAGACAGACAGATATATAGACAGATAGACAGACAGACAAACGAACAGAAGGTTGACGTGAGCTATCAACCCATCAACCGTCCACCAGCCACCCCTGCCTACCTGTCCACCTGTCCTAATGAGCTTCACCTTTCCATTCAACACACACACGTACTTACACACACACACACACACACACACACACACACACACACACACACACACACACACACACACACACACACACACACAAGCACACACACACACACACAAGCACTTACACACACACACACACACACACACACACACAAGTACCTACACACACACACACACACACACACACACACACACACATGTACTTACACACACACACACACACACACACACACAGACACACACACACACACACACACACACACACACACACACACAAACACACACACACACACACACACACACACACACACACACACACACACACCATTAAATTCCGGAAATGAGTACAAAACGCACATCAAGCCTGCATGCCCATACACATACACAGCATACATATATTGTTAGACAAATTTATGTGTGTGTGTGTGTATGCATATGTATGTATACTTAAAAAACACACACACATAGACACACACACACACACACTAAAAATGCCGTTATTGTTAAAAGAGAGGAGATGGAATTACTGTACCCAGAGTGAGTTAGGAGTTAGTGAAGAGATTATATGAGAAATACTGTAATATAACTGTATTTAATGGCACCTTACCTCGAGCACACGATGCGTCCCCGAATAAAATTGAAAAAAAAAATCGAATATAAATTTTTAAAACCCGGATATTAATTTAAAAATACGAATATTATTCAAAAAACTCAACAATTAATTAAAAAAAAGGATATTTATTTTAAAATCTCGAATAATAACTTTAAAAACTAGGATATTATTTTTAAAACCCGGATATAGATTTAAAAAGGAATTTAATCCTTTTTGGCATTAATTTTATGGATTTAAACTTTCGCGAAATTTAAAGTTTTTGTGATTAAAATTTACAGATTTTTTTTAGACCTACAAAAAAAAAAATCCCTTGAGGTTAAAATTTCCCGGCCATCACCTTCCTACCCTAATTTTCGCCCACCATCTATAAAAGTTTCCCTAAATTCGGGGGATTTCTCTCTTAACACCCTAATTTTCCTGTCATCCGGCCGCTACGAAATTTCCCCCGTTTGGCCGGATAATTCTCCCTCTCACACCTGTGCCTCTAGTTATTTTTAAGGGAAATCTGGGGAAAATCTGGGGAAAATCTGGGGGAAATCTGGAGAAATCTGGGAAAATTCTGTTGCTTTTTTCAGGGAGTTTATTACATGAGGCGATTTATATATTGTAATTATCCTGAATAGGTGGGGGAAAATTGGCATGTGTGTGTGTGTGTGTGTCTCTCTCTCCCTCCCTTTCCTCCTTTTCCCTCTTTCCTCCCTCCTTCCTCTCCCTCCTCCCTCCTCTTCCCCCCTCTCTCCCTTCCCCCTCTCTCCCTTCTCTCCCTCTCCTTTCCTCCTCTCTCCCTTCCCTCTCTCTCTCCCTCTCACTCCCTCCTCCTCACACCAACTCTCACTTTTGCTCATTATATTCACCCTCCCTCTCCTTCCCTCTCATCTCTCCCCCTCTTACATGCCTCTCATTCCTTTATTGTCTTCTCTCTCTCTCTCTCTCTCTCTCTTGTCTTACTAAGGAAGTACCTCAACCAGAGCTTCCTAGTGAGACAATGGAACCCTGATAATGTGTGAGAGAGAGAGAGAGAGAAGAGAGAAGAGAGAGAGAGAGAGAGAGAGAGAGAGAGAGCTGATGGGCCAAATCTTTACAAGTTCAAAGGTCAATTTTTCTTTGGAAGATGTAGGGTTAGAGTAGAGTGTGTATGTGTGAGCTATCTCTATCTCTCCCTCTCTCTCTCTCTCTCTCTCTACACACACGTACACATTATCAGTTACACACACACAGAGACAAAGACACACTCATGTATACATTCAGCACTCCTCTACACACACACACACACACACACACACAAAGGGACTCACAATACGCCACCACCCCCCCCCCCAGGGCCGCCAGAAGGGTGTCCCGGAAATGCGTTAAAAAATACGGGAACTACAACTGCATATTGGACACTCTGGAAA